>NW_004524648.1:11033369-11084826 GCF_000260255.1 Octodon degus | reverse complement strand
AAGAAGAAGAAGAAGAAGAAGAAGAAGAAGAAGAAGAAGAAGAAGAAGAAGAAGAAGAAGAAGACGAGGAGGAGGAGGAGGAGGAGGAGGAGGAATGATATTTGATGACAAGTTGTAGCTTCTACAAAGTTCTACAATAAACCCATCATCCTTTCACTCTTATGGTAAAAATCCTTCAAGTACTGTTATATTCTCTTAAGGCAAAAATCCAAACTATCTAAACTTTATGACTAGACCATCCCTCTTTTGTATCCAGGTTTCTCCATCCTAGCACCTCCGCCATTTGCATTCCCACTGCCTTCTCCCTCTCCACTTGCCCTTTGCATGCGTGGAGCTGCCATCAGGGGTAATCTTGGCAGCAGATGCTGTTCCGCCTCGTGGTGCATCCTTTCAGGCCATCTGACTTCAGTGTGGCCTTGTGGGTGCCTCAGACATTCCGTCACTGTCCCATCTCAGGTATGGGCTCTTCCATCTGCTTGGGCTTCTGCCCGAGAGCAAAGCTGCTGAGCTGGTGCAGTCTGGAAAGGCAGGGCCCTTCACACTCTCCTGGGACAGCAGCATCAGGGAACACACATCTCTTTCCTCTGCCCCTGGAGAAGCACTTCTTGGATCATGCGATGTTTCTTCAGTGGTTGCGTGGCAGGTTAGAGCTCTGGGCGCTCATGGTGTAAGCTCAATTACAGAACCCAAATGCTCCCTCCTTGTCCTACTGTTCTTGCTCCTTGGCCCTCGGCTGCTAATGTCCTCTCCCAAGCAGGGTGGCTGCAACTACAACCTTGTTTCCAGTTTTGCTTTCAGGGAGACACCACCAACTATGACAGCAGGGATTAGAAGTTGTCATAGCAAGTGACTTCATATGTGGTATGACTGTCCACAATTCCCACTATTGCACCTTCTGGAGGCAGGTGGCCCAAGAGAGTATCGGAATAGCCTACTAAAGGCTTGGGCAGGCTTCCGGTTCATGAAATGCACTTTGCAGAGAGTGAGGATGATCTCCAGGGTGTGGTATATGCTTCAAATTAATCCACAATAGCTAGTGCATTGTTACCTGTAGTTATAAGTGGGGCTGGGACTATTCACCATCACTTCCAGGAATCCTTAGTGACGAGGATTTTTTTTTGGGTCCGGTTCATTCTGCCTTAAGGGCAGATGTGATGCAATTTGTGGAGCTGGGATCGAACTGCAGTCCCCACGCCTGATCTCCAAGTGGTGCTTTAAACAACTGAGCTAACTGGCAAGCTCCCAGATCCTCAGTGAGGATATGTGCTTTCTGTCACCGTGATCCCGGGCTCTGTCAGAGGACTGGTTCTGGTTCCTGCACAGAACTTTTCTGCAGTGCATGATGCTGTGAGGGTTGCCTGGTCACTTTGGGTTCTTTATACCAGTGGAACATTGGGCAAAGAAAAACCATGGACCTGGTTTCCATGAAGGGCTGGAGTTGCTTTTACCTGGTGAGGGCAAGGAAGACTCTGGAACTTGGGAAATCACTGAACTGTCTCTTGACGCCTCCACATTTGATAACAATAAATGAGTATTTGCAGCACCTATGGTCTCATGGGGCCAAGGCAGCCAAGAGCTTGTACCCTGTAGCAAGATTTTTCTGGAATGCCCCACTAAGTAGCTAGTTCAAGTACTAGCTAAAGGTGAAGGAAATATAGGGTAAATGGTAAAAGAGAGGCTGGCAAGATAGCTTAAAGGACTAAGCTCCTGCTTAGACAAGCTCGAGGACCAGGGTTCAATCCTTGGCACTACTTGTGGTGCTGGCCTTACCCCAGGGTGCACTGAGCCAGCCACTGAAACAGGGCATGGTGGTACATGCTTATAATCCCAGCGCTGGGGAGGCTGAGACAGTAGGATCACTAGGAATCTGAGCTGCAGAGTGAGACTCTATATCAAATACATAAAAATAAATAAATAAATAAATAAAAATGATAAAGGATATAGATTATGAATCCCAACTCTAGTATGGGCCTGCTGTGGCTGTTGGTACTATAGCCTTCATTACTCACTTTCATGTCTACAGATTATACCATCCCCTGAAAACCCAGAAACAAAGTGAACTTGCGTGGGGCTGAGGCACCACAGGGGGTGGACTGTAGCAGATATTTCCTGTGTACTGTGTTACAGTCCTAAGCACACTGCCAGCAACCTGCCTCAAGCATGCAAAGGGGAGACTCTGAGCTTCTGACTCAGGGCTTTCTTCCCTGCCCATCCTGTACCTCTACCAGGGGGAGATTCAGGGCAGTGGCTACCTCTGGGGGCAAGCCTGAAATAATGAGTGGAATTCCAGCCTCCTTCCTTTGTGGTACTGGGGATTGAACTCAGGACCCTGCGTCAGCCTCCTTTCTTTCCAAGAGAAAACTCTGAAGTTAATTCTCTGTGCTTATTCCAGAATTCTGAGCTTTCTCCAGAAGTAACAAGCTCAATTATCTTTTTTTTTTTTTTTTTCCATTACCAGGGATTGAACTCAGGACCCTGCGCCTGCCAGGCAGGCATTTATTCTACTGAGCTATCTCCCCGGCCCCCTTAATTATCTATTCTGTAATGATTTTTTCCTTTCCCTATTGCTCTCCTCCCTCTCGCTTGCTCTGGTCCCCAAGGAACATAAGTAAATGGTCTGCTTTCAATGCCTTGTTTCATGCTATTTCAAGGAAGGTCTGTATTACGAAACTTGTTTTCCTCTTAGAGTCTGTACAATTCCTATCCAGCTTGTCATCTCTGTCACTTCTTCCCAAGTTGTTTCCTGACACGAGGGCCCAGATGAGGGGCCCTCTTACAGCTACATTCTTAGCACCTAGTAAGTAGTGTGCCAGGCTTATGAAAGGCTCTCTGTAGGTATTTGTTAAGCAAACAGTTCCCCAGTGGACCCTTCCCAGCAAGAGAGGGGGCTCTGAGGATATTTGTGAATCTCGTTACCCTCTGCCTGGATGCTGCAGTATCTGAGTATGCCGGTGCCGGTGTTCTGTGCAGGAGCAGAAGTCCATTATCCAGTCCTATCAGGCTCTAATACACCTCAGCAAGGGGCCTCGGTAACTAGGATGGAGGAGTGCCGGCTGAACACCATCTCCCCTCCCCCCAGCCCTTCCCCTCCCCCTCCAGCCACATTAAGTAAGTAATGAGAATGGCTAGAAATTGAATTTTATGAAAAAGTAATCTGTGGCTTAGAGAACAAGCAGGGAGGAAGGGAGAGGGATTTGATGAGATGGGGAGATGATTTCAAGGGCCGTCAGAGGGAATGGAGGAACATGGGAGCCGACAAGGAGAGTCAGGCAGGAGAGTCATTCAATTAGAGAGGCTGAGACGGCAGCGAGATCTTGTTCTCTTCCCATGTTCTATCCTTTTTTCCTCCATCCTTTTCATCTCCTCTATGGGTATTTTGTCTTCATGTTCACAGGATGGAGAAGAGGGGCGCTGAGACACAGATGGCAGCAGGGGGGAGCCGAAGATGCTCAGGCTGTGGGATAAATCACACTGCCCGCAATTCGGAGAGAGCCTGGTGTCTACAGCGAGCACAGAGGAAAGGGGTGAGGTTTGAGGGGGCAGGGAGATGAGGGCACAGAGACTGGCGCAGCCACCGCCTACTCCACTCTGTGCTGGATTCCCAGAGACCCTAGTTATCTTGGGCCCACCATGGTGGGTGAGCCATCCTGCTGCACAGGCTGTGGTTTAAGTAGGAAGCAAACAAGGCCAGAGGCTGGGCAGGGGACGGGCGGAGTATGCAGTATGCCTCCTGTAATGTGCAGAGCCCTCACTGAGTGTGCATACAGATGAGCTCACTGCGTAGTGGCAGCAGCTTCCAAGCATTCCCATTCTCAGGCTGAGTAAGTCAAGGCCAAGGAGATCAGGTGGTGAGGTAATCGAAGAGAGACAGCTGCTTGGATACACCACAGGGATGGTGTCAGAGCCTGCACTTACCAAGGCTTATAATTGCCATAAAAAAGGTCAACTTAAGGGGGTGACTGTGGGCAGGGCAGACCCAAATCCGTGTGCATTCAGTATGCACAACCAGCCAGCCTTCATCACGAGCCCCAAAGTTCTCTTACCTCTGTGCCTTCTCACCACGTCCTATGTCCCCTCCCTGGGCCTGATGTGTTTCTCTGGCACCCCCACCCTAGCCCACTGCCATTTGCAAACAGCTAAGTGGAACTCAGCTTGAGCTTGATGCTTGGTGGTGATGAGTTTCCCAGCAGGGGAAGTGTTTGCTTCGCGGAGACAGAGACTAAAGTGACAACATTAAACTTCCTGCTCTCCACATTCAGAGTTACAAGGAGTCTCAGGCAGATTCTGAGAAAGCAGCAATGGGAGAGAGCCACAGCAAACAGAAGCCCCAGGGGGTTAAATGCCAGCAATAGAGATGCCCAAGCAGGGCTGATTGGATAATGAAATGGGGTATGTGCCTGACCATTCACAGACAGATTAAAATCACAGAACCCAGGGGGCCTCGGCTAGGCTGGGGAGCTGCGGGGCTGGGTGCTACCCGTGGCTCTGCCACCAATCATGGAATGATTTTATGTTTTGGAATTAACTTTTTTAAAATAAGGGAGGGAATAGGTTAGTTTAACATTTCAGCTACACTGGAGTTAACTGGCCACTGAACCAGCAGCTGCTCTAGGAGAGGACTACACCGTAGCACAATTCCTACATGCAGTAGGACTAAATTATCCAACAGCAGTGTGGGCTGGGGAATGTAAATCAGTGGTAGAAGGCCTTGGGCTCAATCCCCAATCCCACAAACACAATACAACACCACACAACCAAACCAACAACAGTGCAACCAGGTCTGATGTTTGTCCCTGAATGAAAAGTAGTGAATGAAA
The DNA here is from genome assembly GCF_000260255.1 of Octodon degus. Classification (NCBI taxonomy): domain Eukaryota; kingdom Metazoa; phylum Chordata; class Mammalia; order Rodentia; family Octodontidae; genus Octodon; species Octodon degus. The sequence continues at coordinate 11,080,009 of NW_004524648.1, read as the reverse complement.
CTGGTCTGAACCTTTCCTCTTGGAGTATTTATTCTAAACTGGAAGGAGATACTAATTAAAACTGTGTAAATAACTGTATCGTTACAACTACGTTCAGAAGGAAAGGGAACAAGATGCTATGAGACTATTATGTGGAGGTTTATCTTGGACTATAAGTTTAGAGCAGCGGCTTGCCCAGGAAAGAGATGCTGAAGGAGCAGGTTAGCATTATGAAAAAATGGGAAGATGATGCTTTGGTTTATCAAAAGGGGGGACTAGGCACTGACGTTTGCAAAGTGGTGAAAGGTGAGAGCCCTGCTAGGTGGAAGAACTTAGTGAGTTTGAAGAAAGTATGCAAAGCTTGCGTGGCTGGAGACCAGCCCGAGGGCTCAGGGCTGAGGAACCCAGGCTGGGGAAGTAGGAGGGATCAGGAACGCCTGAGCTGCTCTGTAGCCAGAGTCCCGGGTGGTGGAGGGCGCTATCCATGGTGCTGATCGGAAGAAGGCCTCGGGCCACAGCCAGACCTTGCGTGTTGATTAGAGGAAAGGAAGCTCAGGCTGCCTGCAGCTTCACAGTAAGAAGGACAGTGGGTTCTGCTGCGTACAAACCTTGAAATCATGCTTCCTCTAACCTTTGTGCATTGTGGCACTCTAGTGTTCCTAATATTTGTCTTTATTCGTAATGCTTCATAAAATCACTTCTCTTTGCTAATGTCTGAGCTTGGAGCAGGAAAGATATTCCCTCCTGCCAAAAAGGCAGAAAAAAAATGAACCTTAGCATTTGTCTTCTAAAGAAAGCAAAGGGGCCTGGTTCTCATTAGCTGAGAACTGTCTGCATCCTTTACTCATTCATTCATTTTCAGAATCAGAATCATAGACCAAAGGGAGTCTCTGGCCAGGGTGTGAGATTATAGCCTAAAGCCCTCAGGAGTGTGGCAGAAATGAATGACAGGGATGGGGAGTGAGAAATCTGTCATATGAGAGGGTACAGTGAGGTCTTAGGTAAACTGGAAAGTCCATGCCCTGTGTAGGGGCAGCGGCTACACAGGACCACGATAGGTGGACGTGGGGCTTGCGATGTCACATCTCCACACTTTTCGAGAGAGGCACCGGAAATTTGATCCTACAGTTAAATTTCCTGATGCATAAATATCCTCAAATAGCTGCATCATTTTAAAAATCTGTCCTCTAGGCCATACCAAACACGTCTATGGGGTTGGTGGGCCTCAGTTTTCAATCTCTTCAGTCTGTTCCCTGACATGATAAATAGATAATTAGGTTTACAGTGGGGGGGGATGCAATTCACCCAAGACATCAGGAATGGCCATCATCGCAGACTGGAATGTACTCTCTCCAACTTGGGGTATCTCCTCTGCATGAAGTGCAGTGGGCACAAAGATACATTAAAACACACACACACACACACACACACACACACACACACACACACACACACACACAGAGAGCCCAGGCCTGCGAAGCTCATGTCTGGCGGGTGAGCAGAGCCTTCCTCTCTAGGACGCAGTGCCATAAATAGTCAAAGGCTTCACAGGAGCCACAAGGAAGCCTTTGGCAGCCCAGAAGCATCCCGGAAAGTTCTGGTACAAACATGCTAAATGTATGCAGCCTCTCAAAGAGCTTTACAAGGGCAAGGGCTTTCTGGTGCCCAGGGGCCCAGCCTCCATGGGTGAGCATTGCAGGCAGGAGCATTCTGGGGGTGCAGATCGCCACCGCTAGAGCTGTGAATGCAGGAGATGCAGGTGGGGGACCCTCAGCAGCTTCTGGCAGGGAGACGGCTGCACTAGCAATTTACAGCCTGCTCTCTGCCGCCTAATTGCATATCAGTGCTTGGTGTCGCAGGGCCACTGTGAGGATGGATGGGCCGCTGTTACGGGCTTAATGGCCACAGTAAAGTGTGGTGTTTACAGTGTTAAACAGCCGGGCCCACCTCTGCTTGGGGGCCATCCTTCAGCTCCATGGAGGATAGGCAGCTAGCTCAGTGCATCTGTGTGAAGATCTGCGGGTGGCTGGAGAAGGGGCTCCCCACGAGCTGTCGCTGTCCCTGGAGTCTCCAGCTTCTTCAGTGGAGCTCTGTGTGGGAGGGGTGGGTGTGAAGCTGGTGCCTTCCTTCCTCTCCCTGGCTCTCTGGTGGACTGGTAGCTCTCAGAGCACAGAGGCTGCACCTTGGCCAGAGGCCTGGGCTCCCCCATGGCACAGAATGTCTCTTCCCACCAAATGAACAGAGTCCTACTGGGCAGGGCTTTGCTCTCTCATCAGATCAGGCCTGTCCCTGGATAAAGCTGTACCTCCCTCTCCAGACTGAGGCTCTCTGAAAATGGAGCACTGCTTCTCTACCAGGCTGTGTGTTCATCTGCCCACCACAGCCTTTGAGTCTGAGGGCTCGGCACCACTTCTCGATTGCTTATGGCTTTAAACCTCAGTTTTCTCATCCATAAGATGGACACTCAGCATCTTTTTTGGTAGAACTTTATTCTATTTTTTTAGGGTAGGGATGTAACATTGTGCCTGAAAGCCCTGCATGCTGGCCAGCAGCCTCAGCATCACTCAGGGAACTTACTAGAAATACAGAGTCTCCAGCCCCTGCTCAGACCTGCCAGCTTGGGACCTGATTTTAACAAAACCCCGGTCACTGTTCTTTGGAAATTAAGCTTACTGGTACAGTTTAAATATGCTTAATGATCACATTCATCATAAAGGATTTGTATCTGTGTATGACATACCTTGATTCCTCTTTGTCCCGCATTCCCTTCCCTTCCCCTCCCTCAACCCCTTTTCTCCTCCTTGTTTGAAAAGCTTTGTTTCCATTTCATCCTTCTCATGTCTCCCCTTTTCCTTTCATTTTGAACAATCTCTCTTATTTCACAATGTCTGTTATACATTTTGGTCCTTATTTACACTTTCAGTTTCTCACACCACAGATAATGCAATCTCTGCACACATGTGTCCAATTTATTTCACTGAGGCGTATGATCTCAAGGTCCATCCATTTAGCTATGTGTCTTAAATTCATCCCTCTTCATGGCTAAGTAGTACTCCATCACATATTTAAAAATCCCACATCTTTTTTATCCATTCATCAGTTGAGGGGCATTTGGGCTACTTTTAAAATTTAACTATTACAAACTATACTGCTGTACACATGGGTGTACATGTATTACGGTAGCATAATGCTCTTTAAAAATTTCATGCAGGGTCTAGAGGGTCTCACTACACAGATCAGACTCGTAGTGATTCTCTGTTCTCAACCGCCCAAGAGCTGAGATTGCAGGCACACGCCACCACGCCCAGTCTCAATCACTGGCTTATCATGCTCCTGGGGAGGGGCTGGCATGGCATGCTGGGAATTGAACTCCGGTCCCTGTGTCTGCCTAAGCAGGTGCTTTATGTAGCATAATGCTTAATTGTTTTGGACAGATACCAGGGGACTCTTTTGGATACCACAGCGTGAAAGAGTGCAATTTACCGAGCATCTAAGACAATGGCTAACATACAGTGGGCTCAGTACATCTTCTGTCCACTTACATTTTAGTTTCTGATGTCCTTGAAGGAACCCTGTAGCTGCCATGAGTAAGTAGAGTGAGGGAACAAAACGTAAGGGCTTGGTACAAAGTAGCTTCTCAATTAACATTTGTGAGGGCATGAGGAGTCATTGCCTCCTCTCTCCATAACACCTGCCTTGTTCCTTGGTCTTTGGCCTCTGCCGCATCTCTGTTTTTTTCCTCTTCTTCTCATTTTTTACCCCTCCAGGCATCTGAGGGGAGGATTGGTTTAAAAATCTAAGAATCAGCAAAACTTCCATGTCACTCACTGTGTCTGCTGAGGCCATGTTACTTGGGAATCAGACAAAGAAAGGGCAGAGGGCAGGTGTCATGCTGCCCCCAGAAAAGGGATTCCAAGCCCATGGATGCAGCTGCAGTGTATTCTGGGAGAAACCCTGGACCAGCTGTGTATTTATTTATTTATTTACTTATTTGGTACAGGGTCTCACCAGGCCTCTGGAACTTGCTGCACAGGCCAGGGGAAGTGAATCTCCTCTGGGGGGCAGCTCCTATAAAACACATGAGCTCCAGTGGTGGAGTTGGGGTGGACCTCGGTGTGCACTTGTCCTCATACTCCACTGCAGCCCCCCTTGGGTCCCATGGGGATGGAGCCTCACGCTCACGTGGGCCCTTCCCTGTACTGTGATTTGACTCAGGAAAACAGAATGAAAGCCTCCTATTGCCAGGGCAGGGGCTTGGCTCATGGACGATGAGACACCTTCCCTACTGGGGGAGTATTCAGGGGAGGAAGGGGCGTGTGCAGATTCTTCTAACACAGGGCACAGGCCTGGGAGAGAGGTCAGGGGTCTGAGACCACAGATTGCTGTGGGTGTGGAGGAAATCAGGGCAGCTGTATGGAAGAGGGGGCACTTGGACCAAGGTTTGAAGAACTGATAGATGTACAGCCGGTGCTCTGGCTGTCCCGGAGGCTGTCACATGCACCCATTTGGGTCATGCTCGGCACCCCTGCCTTGGTGGCAGCCCCATGTGAAAGCTTGCTCATTGCTCTCTTTCCCACTTGCTGGCCATTTTTCCACTCAATGGCTTCAAGGCACCCTCCTGGCACAGCAGGCCCCCGAGGCTCCATGTCCACTACTGTTCACTCTCCAGCACTCACACTGCTTCAAGATCCCCAGGAGTGTTGTCCTTCATGACCCTGAGCCACTGGCCATGATACTCCCTTAGCTTGATACACCCTTCCCCCAGCCTCCTTCAGTCCCCGCTCAGCTTCTGCTTATGCTTCAGGACACAACCCTGTGATGCAGGTGCACGGGGAGTTCTCTCTCTCTCTCTCTCTCTCTCTCTCTCTCTCTCTCTCTCTCTCTCTCTCTCCTGTAGCACCTGATTACTTCTTTTAAAAAATTATTTATTTACTTATTTGGTACAGGGTCTCACTAGAGATCTTCCTGCTTCAGCCTCCCCAGTGCTGGGATTATGGATGTGTGTCACTACACTCCATATGGTGGCTGGGATGCCATGCAGTACTGGGGATCAAACCCGGGTCTTTGCTTTTGCCTGGCAGATGCTCAGACCTCTAAGCTATTTCCACAGCCCCCTGATTACTTCTTGCTGGGACTGCCTTCTCTTACAATGGGCAGAGGCTCATCAGTAGCAGGAAGAGTAGCCACTTAGCATGTGTTGAAGAAACAGATGCCCAAGTTACTCAGTGGCCTTCCAGGGAGAGAACAAAGGCCTGGATAAAGGCCTGGGGTGGGAGGAGACAAGATGCTGAGCTGCTCACGGAGCTGCTGGGTGGTCCACACAGCCCTTCTGGGTCATTGTCCCTCCCCTAGGCTCTGGGACCTCGGTAGAGATGGATGGAGCAGGGGCAGGAGCCTGCCCAGGACTTCACAGCCTCCTTGGGCTTTGTTTTCCTGTTTGAGATTCCTCCTCAGAGAGAGGGTGCAGGAGCTCCCCTGCATCCTGCTCAGCTCAGGGAGCCGGCTGGCCGCCCATATATCAGGGGCCATGTCATCTTGTTGCTTGCTGGAAAGGGAAGTGGGGGAGATAATTGTGTCTTTAGGGGAAGAAATATGGGCACGTGCAGGGGCATCTTTCTTTCAGCTGTGGGAGCGGAGATGTCTACTCAGCATTTTCCTCCAGGGTGAGGTGTGGTAGAGGAACATATTTAACACTTTCCCCCTTAAATGCCCTGTGTAAAATCAACTCACAAAGGGCAATAATGCCTAATTACACCCAAGGAACTTGGAATAATTCAAAGAGGTTGGCTGGGGAGTGCCCTTGTGGCTTAGGGGGCAGAGAGGAGATGGGGGAGCCTTATAAGTTCAGGTGCAGGAGGCAAGCTGAAAAAGGCATGGATTTAGAGCATGGCCACAGTGTCCATTTGTCTTATATGTCTACCCCACGTCTGTCTTTCTAGATTTCCCTCTTTCTTCAGCCAAGGACATCTCCAAGTATCACCTCCCTATCAAGTATCACCTATTCATATTGCTCCTGGGGAATCTGAACTTGGTCTAAGGCCAGAGGCTGGTGAAGGAGGGGTTCTTCCTCTGGGCAAGACAGTCATTCCTCTCCATCACTTGACTAACTTGATTTCTAAATGTGCTTAATCACACCATCCTTCTTCACAGCCCCAATCTGCAATTTCCACTAATTAATGATTGCAAATTGCTAAGTAACGAACCACTCATTGGTGCTGCTATTATTAATGGTGGGGAGTGGACTGAGATCAGAATGTAGGGAAGGAGGGTCATTAGCTTTGGGTTGAGGGACTCTGTGTTGGGGACAAGCTCCACAGTTTATAGGGAGGGTAGACTGAAGGTGTGGGAGCCTCTGGGCTCTATCTGCTCCTCATAAATTGGGACAATGGGAAAACCCAAAGCTGGGTAACAAGGTTGGAGACTGAGAGAGGTGGGTGGTCAAGACTACTTCTAGATATGGCAGGTTGGGAGGTCACATAAGCTTGGGCAGCTGGAGAGGTGAAGTACTCCCTCTAGATGATCCATAGCATGGGGTGTAGTTGTTAGGGAGAAGAAGATGAGAACAGACTCCTGCTGCTCAGAGTTGGCTCAGCTATCCAAAAAGCCTCCACAGCATCCCTGGGCTTGAGGAGGTCTGTGGCACATTATTAGTGGGGCCAGGACTGGGAGGGTGGTGGCCTGGGGGATGCAGTACTTACTTGAATCTGGTTGGAAGGAAGCTTCTCAATTTCACAGGAAAACACCCTTTGAGTTGGAACTTTGGGTGATGGGGAAGACCAAACTAAGGCTGAGCAAGGAAAGGATGTTCAGAGGGAGTGGCTGACATGTTCTGGGAAGAGCACAAGGTCTGACGTGGTGTGTGTGCACATGCTATGCCTGTGTGGAGTAAGTAATGAGGAGAGGGTGTGAGAGGGAAGGTTGAGAGTGAGTAATAGGGAGCCTGGGGCAGCAGACTGAGAGGAGACAAAGTGGGTGGGCCCGAGACATGTTCATTTCAGACTCTTCCCCTTACAGATTGCTCCAGGGCATGATGCTTAACTTCTTCAAGCCTCACTTTCCTCATCTGTTTAACAGGGATAACAACAACATCCACCTCTGTCTTAGTCATTTTTTTCTGATTGCTGAGGCAAAACACCTGACATCCAAAGTCAAAGGAGGAAAGGTTTATTTAGCTCACAGTTTGTAGAGGTTTCTGTCTATCACTGGCTGGCTCCAAGGCTTGGTAGCTTGGCAGAAGAGCATCGCAGAGGAGAAATGGTTTATGGCAGGCAGAAGGCAGCAAAGCAGCAAGCAGACAGCAACGACCACCTTTCTATCCCCTATACTCATTCCATTCAGGCTACCTCCCCTTAAGGGGTATAGCACACGTATCTGCAGTGGTGCACCCTGAATCCTACACAGAGCTTTGCCAATCCAATCAGTGGACCCTTGGTCCCAGCATCATACACTCTAGATCCAGCCACCTGCGTAAAAGCCCCACCTATGACATGTCCCCCTCATCTGGTTTTGAGAGGACATCTAGACATAAACCACAAGAACCTTACACTAGAGATTTCTCTAAGGCTTGAGTAAATTAATACATACAATGTGATTAGAATAGTGCCTGGCACAGAGAGGTACGCCATTGTTGCGATTATTTTGTAAGAAACTTAGCACCATTGCAAGGTTTTCAGAGACAGAATCAACGAAATCAGAAAACTGAGAAAGGGGCACCCAGGAGGGCATTCAGAAATGGGTTTGCTATGTGTTGTTGGGGACGCAGGACAGCTTCAGTCTTTGGCCTGTGTGATCATGTGATGGGTTGGCCATGAGGAGAGCTGAATAAACAGGCATTAGAATTGTAACCCGATCCTAAGACAGAAATACAAGGCACTGAGGGAAATTTTACATGGGCATCTAACCCATTTGTGGGTTCTGTGTTGAGACCTTTAAGGACTAGAGACAGTCACTCATATTTCTTTAACATGTGGAACTTATTGTTGGGCTCCACTGGCAGGGTTGACAGGAATCTCATGGAAAGTGTGAGATTTAGGTGACATAGTCACTGGACCTAGGAAAAAAATTTGTAGTCCAGAGTGGCATAGTTTCCCCTCCCTCCCTCCCTCTCTCTCTCCCTTCTTCTCTCCCTCCTTCCTCCCTTCCTATGCTGGAGATTGAACTTAGGCCTTCAGTGAACATTGCTGGGGAGATGGAGTTCCTCTGCTGAGACACCCTGAAGTGGGTTTGACTCGGCCTTCTGTGGTGGCTTCTTTTTGTGTTGACTTGTTATCAACAGATCTTACCTCCATTTCTCATTGTGTGGAAGATTTATAGTTTCCACTTACTTATAACATTCAAGTCATTGCTGGTCTCTTGTGTTCTTGGTAGCCTCATGGACTTATGTTGCAGTCAGGGTTTACAAGGGAAAAGATTTATTACAGGACACATAATTTATAGGATTATTTATAATATTAACACAGTCAAATGCAATAGAGTACAGGAGATCTGTCCACGTACTGGATACCCAAATGTTCCAGCTGAGGGCCTGGGTCCCCAGGCAATGTCCTGCAGGAGTCCAGCTGGAGGCCTAAAGCCCACAACAATGTCTCATGCAATTCTATATCAAAGACCTGCACTGGGAAGGCCCAGAGCTCAGGGGTAGAAGCTGGAAAGCCTGCACCAGCAGAGTGAAGGATCTGTGCCAGCAGGCTGAGGGATCTCCACTGGAGCCAGGAAGTGACACTCAAAGCAAGGACCAGTGCTCCCTGAAGAGAACTGAAGCCATCCTCAGTGACCATGAGGACCTGAGCTCCTCCAACTATCAGAACAGCTTAGTTTACTTCAGGAAAGCCAGCAGGACAAGCTTCTCCAGGAGAACCAACAGCACCACCTTCCCTTCCAGTCCTGCTTTTATGCTGTTGGAAACAATCTCAGGTGGGCCTTCCACACCTAGTAGCATGCTGATTTAGTTCAGTGGGGCACTATAGATTGACCATTGGTTAATCCACCATAATTTAGTGTGGGCTTCCTTATTACCTTTAGGTATTTTTCAATGCTGATTTTGCAGACAGAGAATCAGACTAACCTAACCAGCCCTTTAAGGACAAGGCTTTTCCCTTGTCTCAGCTGGTTACATGACACATGTCCACCACAGCACAGTGGGCTGTGAGCATGGTGACGGGGTCATGGTTGCGACTTATCCAAGATACCGGGTCCTGTGTTTCAGATGCACACATAGCCCTCTTTCTGAGCTGTCAGTCAAGAGGCTGGCTCAGCCAAATAGGATTCACAGCCACATACACACTGGTGAGTGTTTTTCTTTCTTTACAAGAAAAATGACAGCGCAAGTTGTAATCATGTCTAGAGCTGGGTGTAGACAACCACATTAAGACCTCCACATTCTTCCAAAGGCCTCAACCACCTACAACTTGCCTCCTTCTTATTGTTCCTGTTAGTGAGACTCATGACTCTTACCCTGACCTTATTTCACCTTGATTCAAGGGTTAGAAAAGCCTGAAAAAGTGGAATGTGTCATAATTTTCTAGGTACCCTGCTTATCCCTGATGAGGCTCTCAGCTTTCCTGCCAATTCCAGTGGAAAACAGCCGTTGGGATCAAGTAGATGATGTCTGAATCCCAGATTCATCATTTTACCAGTGGGACCATTTACAAGTTAAATAATCATTGCAGTCAGGGTTTGCAAGGGAATAGATTTAATACAGAACATGATTTATGGGATTATTTTATAATATGCAACCAAAAAGTCAAATGTGGACGAGTACAAGAGATCTGTCCAAATGCTAGAGACCTAAGAAAGCCTGGACCCCAGGGCAGTGTCCTGCACAAGCCAGCTGGAGGCCTAGAGCCCAAAGCAATATCTTACAGGAGTCTAGCTGGAGTCCTAGAGCCCAGGGCCATGTCCTGCAGGAGTCCAGCTGAAGGCTTAGAGCCCAGGGCAATGTCCTGTATGAGTCCTGCTGGAGACTTAGAGCCCAGGGCAATGTACTGCAGGAGTTCAATTGGAGACCTAGAGCCCAGGGCAATGTCCTGCATGAGCCCCTGGATACGTAGAGCCCAGGGCAATGTACTGCAGCAGTCCAGTGAGACCTAGAGTTCATGGAAGTCTCCTTCAGGAGTCTAGCTGGAGGCCTAGAGCCCAGGGCAATGTCTCATGCAAGTCTGTATTAAGGATCTGCAGTGGGAAGACCCAAAGGTCACTGGTAGAAGCTGAAAAGTCTGTACCAGTGAGATGAAGGATCTATGCCAGCAGGCTGAGGTATCTGCACTGGAGCCAGGAAGTGACACTCAAAGTAAGGACCAGAGCTCCCTGAAGAGAACTGAAGCCACTCTCAGTGACAATGAGGTCCTGAGCTCCTCTGACAAGAACAACTGAGTTCATATCAGGAAAGCGGCATAAAAATCTCCAGGAGAATCAACAGCACCATCTTCCTTCCCAGCTCTCCTTTTATGTGGTTGGCGGCAATCTCAGGTGGGCATTACATACCCAGCAGCACGCTGAGTCAGTTCAGCTGGGTGTCGCAAGTTGACCATTAGTTAACCCACCACAATCATCTTGAGTCTTAGCTTCCCTAGCTGTAAAATGGGGGTGGGGCGGGGCAGTATCTGACATCGTGTAAGTTACTATTGAGTTACCAGTTAACAGCATTGCATAATAACCGACTGCTATCTCCTTTGTATAAAGGACATTGTCCTTATCAACTTGACATGGGGGTGGGCCTTGAATGGTGTGACCCCTTCCATGTCTTGAATGTTGGTTTGATTAGTTTGGAAGGAAAGAGTTGGTGGGGCTGGAAGGAGATGCCCTCTGCCTTCCTCAGATTTCCCTCCTGGTTCTCCACATTCCTCGTCCAGCCCTACAGTGGGCTGCCACAGCTCTCAGATACCCAGGCAAAGGCACTGCCTCTGCTCAGCCCCGTAGTCTGCACCTCCCCGCTCCCACTGCTTGCACTGCATGGAAAGATCTTCATCACTCCTGCCGGGCCTATGACCACTCACCCCTCTCATTTTCCCCAAATGAACTTGCAGGAGGCTCAGCATTCACCATTTCCTTTTCAGTGTTTCTGCCACAATTTCTTTTCACATTTGTGTTTCTCTCTACTTTGCTTCTACCTCTGGTTCTATTTCTGCTAGGCTTCATGGCCAGGATGCCCCTATGGGACTCATTCCACTCCTGCTAGTCTTAAGGAGCTGGCTAGATGTCCAGAAGAACTTTCTCACGTCATGTGTGACCAAATCAACTCACTGCACGTGCTTTGAAAAGGTAGTGCAGGGGAAGGAGATGCTGACCTCTATCCAGATCTTCAGAGAACTGCGGGACTCAGCAGGAGAGCAGAGAAGGATTTAGGACTCTGCTTGTTGGATTTGAATGCAATATCATTCTCTGATTATTAATTCTCCTCCATTGTTGCTGCATAAGTTAAAATCTTTAAAGAGTTTTGACATTAAACAACTTTCAGTGGGAAAGAAAAAGTCTAATTGAACACCGAACCATTTTCTTCCCCCCTCATCTCTGGCAGCCTTTGTTAATACACGCAGTTGTTTTGCTTGGTTGTAACCAATGTGTGAAGACATTTTTTGCTTTCTCCACTTAACAGTATTTTACACGAACATTTCTATTGCATCCACTTAGTCTACAAAGCTGTCATTTTTAATAACTGCAGCACATTAATATAACCACCATTTGCTTCCTGCTATTGTTGGGCATTTGGGTGGTGGCCAAATTTCCAATCTTACAAATAGGACTGCTATGAACATCTTTGTCAAATTCCATTTTTTCTTCCTGTCTCCCTGTGGATTATTTCCCAAGAGTGTATTCCCAAAAGGAAAATTACCAGGTCGAAGGGTATGCACAGTTTTTTTAGCTCACATTCTGTTTTGCCAGGTTTTTAAAGGACAGACGCAAATCATCACGTGTCATGCTGTGTGCACAGGCATGGAACTGTACAGTAGGGACAGCCATTTCTGCTCCTTGGGGTTGGGGTCTACTACCAATGTGCTTTGTTACCTTGGCTGAGTCAGTTTTCCTCTCGGAAACTAGGTTTTCTTTTCTTTTCCGTGGGAAAACCCTCTTGTTTATTTGATTCAACAAGAACAAAATAAGCTGTATATGAACTATTTTATTTTATTTTATTTGGTACCAGGGATCGAACTCAGGGCCCTGAGCTTGCCAAGCATGCGTTTATGCTGCTGAGCTATCTCTGCCACCTTTGGAACAATTTTAAAGTCCAAAGAGACACCTACTTTGTTTCAAGGCTATAGTGGTTGATACAGCATCTCCTCACTACCTTCTCTGGCTATGTCTGTGGACCACAGAGATACACCCAGAAGCCTGTTAGCTATCACAGGAGCTTTTGAACACTTTCCATTGGTTCTTTACCTGCTCACTGCCTGTTCTGCCTATGGCCTGACTATTCCCATTTAATTTCTAAAAGCAATAACCAAGAGGGGAAAAACACAACCCAAGCAAACAAAAACCCACTCTTGCCTAAAGGTTTTGGGGAAAATCTATTTCCTCATTCATGCACTGAAAGGATAGGATGGGACAGGTACTACCAAGGCAGGGCCCATATAAAATATGGGCCGCCCACACCCAGATAGGCTTGCAGCTTAGCTCCTGCAGCAAGGGAGGTAATTCTGAGAGTATATATTGGAATTAGTTTTTCTTTTTCTTAATTTTTTAAAAAATTAGTGTACACTTACAATCCATAATATATTCATTTTGGGGAATTGATGCATAAACACATTGCATATTTTTTAATGTATTTTGTACAGGGTCTCACTATGTAGCTTGGACTTGTAGTGATCCTCTTGTTTTTAGCCTCCTCAGGCCTGGAATTACAGGTGTGCCCCACCACACCTGCACTTAGTGGCCAGCTCAGCATGCCTGGGGGTGAAGTCAGCATAGCATGTGGTGCCAGGATTGAACCCTGGTCCCTGCACTTGCTTAAGCAGATGTTTAGTCCACTGAGCCATCTCGCTGGCCCTCACATCACATCTTTTTACTTTCCCTTTTCCTCCCCTCCCTCTCTCCCCTGAACCTAGGTCTTCTTGTCTGTAAAGCAAAGGAGGAAGACAAGGTGAGCCTGGAAGGTCTCTCCTGCTCTCATCTGCCCTCCCCAGTGGCAGTGGTGGATTGGTTGGATTTGTGGACACTGGGGTCTCCAACTCAGTGGGACTTTTCCTCTCACCAGGAGAGGTGAGGCTGAGCTGACTTGCTGCTGGGGTGTGCAGGGGCTGTGTGGATGTGGGTGGGGACCAGGGTGGAGGAGCATCTCCTCACTACCTTCTCTGGCTATGTCTGTGGACCACAGAGATACACCCAGAAGCCTGCTCTCATCTGCTCTCATGTAGCCCAATGAACCCAGGTGAGGCCACCTGGCACCCTTCAGTCCACTTCCTCGCTCAGACCTGACAGCAGTTCTGTTTGGTCAACAGCCGCACTGTGCTGGTCATTAAACATCTATATGTCATCCCTGGGCACCCAGGAAATGTGCAGAAGTCTGATAGAACTACACACTGCATCTAGCCTTGCCACTTGTCAGCTTCGGGAGGCTTGAGCAGATGACTTAATATTGTGGAAATTCAGTTTTCTCATCTGTAAAATGGAAACAAAAATGCCTGCTTTGTGAAGATTTCCCAGAAAGTTAAACAGATAGTAAATGCAAAGCTCCAGGGAAGCATCTGGCCCACTGGAGCACTAACATTAATCACATTTTCCAAGGACCTTGTGTCCCCCTGTCTGCCATGAGGCTTCTTCGGCAGGTGTGCACAGCTCAGTCACAGCTGTCTGCTTTGCTCTGAGAAGGGCGCACAGTGCAGAGGGTGTCGAGGCTACTGGGGAGGTCCTTGCTTTCTTGTGTGTAGTCTGCACTGTTTCTAGGTTCTGTGTATCAGCTCACCCTCCCGCCAGCTTCCCTTGACTCAGGGATCCTCGTTTCTGGCCTCTTGGCTGCTGGCCAGTTGGAGGAACCAAAGACCCACAGGCTCAGCCCCAGCAGGAAAGCAGCCTGGGCTGGATCCTGTCCTGTCTCAGGCTCAGGTTCCAGCCTTGGGTTTGTGTCCTGTCCATTCTTCGGCCTTGTCCTGGGCTTTCCTGCAGCCACAAAGCTTCCAGCACTGGCATCCCTTGGAACGCTCTCCTGCTCCTGGGGAGCGCTGAGCCTGTTTTCAGTGCCGAGACCCATGAACCCATGCAGGCAAGCTCTCGTGGGTTCAGCCACGTGGCTTTTCCCCCACTCATCAGTGTGTTCAGATTTTCCCAGGATGCCAGCCTCCCTCTTGTGCCCTGCCTCTACCACAGGACTTCCAACCTGGGGAAGGAAGATGCAGGAATAGCCTGCCAGGGCTCCAGGCCAGTGGGTTTGGAGAGAGCAAAAGCTTCACCAAGGATAGGAATCCATGCAGGGTGTTGGCAAGGTAAATGTGGAGGAGCAGGGGGACCCCTGGATCTTAAACTCTGTGGACCTTTTGGGGAGTTGCCCGCAATATGAGTCATACCTCCCATACTGTTTTAATGCCAAGAGTGGAGGTAGAGTTGACACCACATTTCAAGCTATGCCATACTGGATGGAGACCACAGGGAACATGAGAGTGGTCGTATCACCCCCAAAGTTCACAGTCTCAGGGGCTCTCTTATTGTCACGCTCTTTTTCACTGTCATCTGCTTCTTGAAGATCAAAGTGTGCATAGGCAGTTTTTACCTGTGCCTGGGAAGGGGAATTCAAAGCAGGCACCTAGTGCTGCTGCCCTCAGGGAGTTTTGACTCTACCAGGCAAATTTGCCCACTACCTGTTTGTGCATAAATCCTTATTGTCCACCCTGAGTCCCTGTATAGTGGTACAGGGAAGCCCTTATTACAGAGACTGGCATCCCTGCAAAGTGTGAAGTATTTCCAGTTGGGTTCCTAAGAGTCAGGGAGCAATTGGAACCTAGTGCTTAGGAGCTTGCTGAAGCCTAGGGACACTAGAGCCACATGGCTTCAAAAGGGCCAGGATGGGACTAACTGCCTAAGGGCTGGTGCTCTAACCCTCTGCTGTCCCTCTCTGGGCCTACTGGGCTCTTCAGTGATGGAAGCAGAGCCCAGGATGTGCTTCCCCTGGTGGCTTTCCTGACTCCCCAGGAGGAGGAGCCCTAGTTAGGTTCCTCCCACATCTCTTCCCACATGCTTTCTCCTTCCTGAGTGGCCAGAACTCTTGGGCAGAATCTGTCCCAGCCAGGAGCCTCCTCTTTCTGGTTGTGTTATCAGATTTCTAGCCAATGTGAGCACGATGGACAGGAGTCTAACCGGCCAAGTCACTCAATCACTGTGTCTTTTTTTTCTTTTTCTTTTTATCTCACGTTGTCCATTGGTAACATGGGGACAAGGAGATTCCCGAGTCTTTTGATTCTGCCAGAAAAAAATGGAGTCCTTCATTCTGCACTCTGGTGGACTGTTACAGAAGTGATTTTTTGTATGCACACGTGGAGAAAAACAGGGACAAGGTCTTGTCACCCTGAGGTCCCTTGGTTTTCCTGAAAAGTTTTCCCAAGTCCTAGAGACAACGCAATTAGCAGCCTCTTTGCTCAGGGTGTTAATTAACTTGTTTTTTTCTGAGCACACCTTCTTCCAGGTACAGGCCCATCATCTCTAGGGTGTTGGCAGGGGAAGGCAATTAGATCCTCGTTACTGTGCAATTAATTACGGCTTGAAACCCGCTGGAGAAGGCTTGGAGGAATTCCTTGACAGCACTGGCTCCCAGAAAAGGCCTCACTTAGGAGTAAGCATTGAATGAAATGCAGATTGGGAATGGAGGACAGGCTGCAGAGCCCAGTTAAAACACTGCATACAGGCAGGCTTGCCTTGTCTCCCCTCCCGATAGCTTTCAGTGGCTCTTTAAGGATCTTTTTTTTTTGAATGTATGTATTTGATACTGGGTCTTACTGTGCAGCTTGCACTCATATTGATCCTGTTTTCAGCCAACCCAGCACTGGGCTTACAGGCATGCACCACCATGCTTGGTCTTAGTGGCTGGCTCAGCGCACCTAGGGGATGGGGCCAGCATGGCCTGTGGTGCCAAGGATCCAACTCAGGTCCCTGCACTTGCCTAAGCAGGTGCTTAGTCCACTGAGTGATGTCTTCGGCTCTATTGGCTCCTTATTACCTGATGACTCAGGACCACACTCCCTGCTTGAACTTTCAAGGCCATCTGTCTTCTGGCTTAGACCCCTCATTGTGGAGCTATCACCCTTCTCGGCTATATGTTGTGTATGCCCATGCCCATCCTTACTGTGTGAACTTCTAAGTCTCCGACCCATGGTTTTCCCATCTGGGATGTGCCTTTCCCCTCCTACTGCTGCTGTTAGAAAGCTTCGTGTCCTTTAAGCTGAGTGGCACAGTCACTGTCCCTAAGCCCCCTTCATTCCTGGAGACTTTCCTAGAGGTAAGCTTGGTTTCAGAAAGAACAAGGGCTTTGGACTCAGGTACATTTGGACTAAGATTAATTAAGCTCCCAGAACTGCAGCTCCCCCTGTGGGCAAAGACCATGAGACTTGGCTCACAAATTATGTACATGGAGTGCTCAGCTTGCAGGCTGGGTCTTTTGCGCCCTTCACTGCTCCAGCCCCCAGCGTTTGCCTTGGCAATGTTGCCCCTTCCTCATGGCACCTGGGGAAGAGCTTTCCTGTTCACCCTTCATTTTCCAAGCTTGTCTCCTGGGTGTCTCACCTCAGGCTGCTGCTTGCAGGAGGTCTCCGGGCCCTGGACACAGAGCCTCAGAGAGGGCCCAGGGGCAGTGCTCTGAGCCAGGGCAGCATCATCCCCCAGGGGCACTGTGGATCATTACCATGATGTAGGAGTGTCACTGCCATTTGGCGGGCAGAACTAAAGGTGCTGTATGTCCAGTTGTTGTGTAGGTGATGCTCCTGGTACACCTGCTGCAGGCTAGAGCCTAATGCTTTGTTGCTTAATTCCCCACCATTTTTGAGTAAGAATCAATATGTGTGTATGCGTCTGTACATTTTCCTTACAACCACAAGTAAAGCAAGGGAAGATCGGGTTTTCTTTATGAGCATTACGTTGAGACTTGTTTACCAGCTTGAAAACCATAGTGCCGTGGCCACCCCACTCACAGTGCCTTAGCCCCTAAAAGAACAAATTTGGCCCACCTGTATTTGTAGGTGTTATAGTCAAGATGCTCAATAACTATGACATCTTTCCCGGGCCTTCCTGGGTGACCCTGCTCAGGCATTTTAGTACTGAAGTCCACATTGTTATCAATTATTATTATTACTATGATTAAAATTTATTTACTTATTTATTTGCTACAAGGTCTCCCTACTCAGCTAGGACTCATAGTGATCCTCTTGTCTCAGCCTCCCCAGTGCTGGGATTACAGGTATATACTACCATGTTTGGTTTCAGTGGCCTGCACTGCATGCAGTACCAGGGATTGAACCTGGGACCTTGCGCTTGTCAGGCAGGTTCTTAGATTGCTAAGGCGTTTTCCCAGCCCCAACTATTATGATTTTTGTGGTGCTGGGGATTGAACCTCAGCCTTGCCTGTGCTAGTAAGTACTCTATCACAGAACCACACCTCCAGATCCCCACTATTTTATCATGTTCTTTCCCGTTACTTGCTTCTCATTTGTATTACAATTAAGGTAACATTATGACAGGGCTGGTTATGTTGCTTGTAGGACTGACTTCACAAGAGGTAGCTACAACATGTATGTTTAAAAAAATAGGTGAAGATGAGCTCGGGATGGTAAGATGTCTAGTGGGTGCCAGCCCCGCCCCCGGGGTGCGCTGAGATGGCAATTGAGACTGAGCATGGTGGTGCACGCCTGTAATCCCAGCACTTGGGAGGCTGTAAAAAGGAGAATCACTATGAGTCTGATCTAGTAGGGAGACTCTGAACACTCTGTAGACCCTTCCCTAAAATACAGAAGAAAAAAAATTCTGGTGGGAACCTCAGGTCAGGAGGGCAGGGGCCAGGTGGCAGCTCTAGGGGGTTCTGGGGGCCATGTGGTTGCTTCAGGTTTTCAGATCTCTGTCTCTATCCATTGCGCTCTCTCTCTCTCTCTCTCTCTCTCTCTCTCTCTCTCTCTCTCTCTGACTGTGCTCTTGAGCAGTAAGGGTGTCTGAGCATGGTCATTTGTGCTTCTGTGTACATGCCCTGTCCCCACTTGCTTTGAGTGTGCCCTGGGGCCTGGCTGTCAGCAGCTAGTGAGCGCCCTTTTGTGTGTGGGGGGCTTTCTCCCTACCTTCCTGTCCTGGCCTGAGACCCCATGACCACTCCACTGAGGGAGGGGCTCTGCACTGCCAGCCTCAACCCTCCCCCTAGTTCAGGTCTCCACTCTGTCACTTCCCAGCCACCTACTGGGGTAAGGCCTGAGGCCAGGCCGGGTATCATCGGGGACCCCTGCTTCACATGAGACTCACCCAGGAAGCTGCCCCTGCCACTAGCACATCTGGGCCTTGGGAAGGCCTCACCTTCCCTGTCTGCACAGTGCCGCTGTTCTTCCTGCCCTCGTGCTTCTCTAGTCTAGGATTTTCTTTTGATTCTCCTATCTCCTTGAACATCCTTCATCCCTTTCCCAGGCTCCCTGCAGAGTACAGGGTGAATTAATGAGCAAGCTAATAAAGGGCTTTCGAAAGCATATTGCTCTCCCCCAAAACCCCAGGCCAGCCCACATTTGCCAGCAGCCTCCAAGACTGTGCTTGTGTTTGTGGTGGAAGATGGCTGCAGACAGGGAGTTCATGTCCCAGGACAGCTGTGCCTGCCTTGAGGAGTGCCCAGCTGCCTAGGCCCCGTGACTGTGGCTACCACACTGTGGCTTGAAGTGGTGGCTTAGAATCTCTCTTGTCACCTTTCGGGACAGCAGGTGACAGCTCCCAGAGAAAGCATCTGCTTAGTCTTCCATCTAATTGTTGGTCCTAGTATATTGAATGGCCACAAGGCGAGGGGTGAGGATGCCAAGCAGCCTGAGTTGGGTTGGATGAACTCCCACCCTCCTCTCCAAACCAGCAGCCTCCCTGATTGCTGATTTGCAGTCTCCAAATAGGTGTCCATCAGAGCTGGGAGCACCTAGGACTGGGCCATGCTGCCAGTCCGGGAATGTTAGTCGTGTACATTGAGGTGTGGGCTGTGGACAAGAGGCGGCCACTCACTCACCCATAGTTGACAGCTGACCTCCAGAGACTGTGCAGACCTGGGCAGGGCCTCCAGGTGGGGCAGATCCCCGCCCTTAGCGGGGCAGCCATTTCTCTGCCCAGTCTCTCCCTGAAGAATGGTGGGTCTGGTCTGCCACTCCTGGCTGTTGAGCCTGGGCTGGCTGCTCAGAATGGTGGAATGATTTCAGGCCTCCCAGTCCATGGTGTATCCCTGGAGGCTGCTGCCCCAAGCTGCTTGAAGCTAAGGCCTTGATCCTCCTTGGAAAATGATCTGCAGGTGTTTTGGTGCGATAGAGCCTCTCTTGTCACCTTTCGGGACAGCAGGTGACAGCTCTCAGAGAAAGCATCTTAGTCTTCCATCTAATTGTTGGCCCTAGTATATTGCATGGCCACAAGGCGAGGGGTGAGGATGCCATGCAGCCTGAGTTGGGTTGGATGAACTCCCACCCTCCTCTCCCCAGCTCTCTCCTTCCCACCTCCCCTTCTGTTTCTGTGTCTCCCATGAGTCCTTAAAAGGCCAGGGCGGAAGAGGCCCTCAGAGATCACACTGTCCACTTTCTCCCAAGCCTGGTCATCCTTATTCTTGGAAGGAGCAATCCTACAGGGTGAGGCTCAGGCACCAGTGGGGCCAACCAGCTGGAGGTCCAAGGTGGCTGGGAAGGTAGGGCCTCTCCAGGGTCCCACTGCACAGCGGACATAGAGGGGAAGAGGCCATGCTGTGCTCTTAACTCAGCTCTCCCGATTCGAAGGACTTGCTGAATCTTGTTCCCGCTGCCTTCATTCTGGAGCAGGTGAGCAGCAGGGAGAGGCACATGCAGGGAGGAGTGTGGGGGCATGGTCAACTCAGCATGGCTTTTCGTGCTTTCTGGGGCCCTGGGGGGGGACACTCGGGCCAGGTGCAGTGGTGAGTGACATAAGATGTTGTGTCCGGGGTCTGTGAGGCCAGAATTACGCATGAAGTTGACATCCTGCACCTCACAGTTACCCGGGGGCTGGGTTCAAAGCTCAAGATTGCCCCTCCCCACTGCTGTGCGCCCCCCTTCCCAGCGACAGGCGTTGCTTCTCCACTTTCCCACTTTTTTTTTTTTTTTAATTTTAGGGAAGGGTCTGCAGGGTGTTCAGGGTCTCAATTCTAGATTGGACTCTTAGTGATCTGCCTTTTTACAGCCTCCCAAGAGCTGGGATTACAGCATGCGCCACCACACTGTCTCAATTACCAACTCAGCGCGCCCCGAGGGTGGGGCTGGCATGGCAAGCTCGGGGATTGCAAGCTTGGGGATCCGGGATCAAGCCCGTCCCCTGTGCCTGCTTGCAGGCACTTTATTTTTATTTTTAATTTATTTTTTAATTTAATTTTTCCCCATAATTTTATTGAGAAACAAATAGCAATGAGACAGTTTCAAACCAAATTGGTAGGACAGTTTCAATAATTAACACATTGCATACATTCTTCCTATTGGTTAATTGCTGTACAAGATGCGGACATGATATCCTATTTACAAAACTATTAGAACAAATCCCTCTGTTCATTAAGAGAATGTAACTATATACCTATCCTAACCACTTTGAATACACAGATACAAAATGGACATTCATCTGTATCCCCTTTTTTGTTTAGTTCCGTCATTTGAATATTATAGGTGTGTTAACTCAGCAAAATATTCTAGAGTCCAGTAGTCCATAATAGTATTGGGTCTTCTGCTTCACTGGCAATGTCAGAAATTGTTGACCTGAGTCCCCCACAGCTCAACATAACAGCATGGCTTTACTTCTTTTACTTCATTTTTGTACTTTTCTGCTGGATGGTTAAGACCAAGATAAAGCAAGACCTATGCAACAAGAGTTGTAGCTTTTGGATCTGATAAGGTCAGTGAAATCCCCTCAGGATTTATCCTGAGATCCTGTACCTCAGATTGTGGATCCTTTGTCAGTGTCAGCCATGTGGATGAGTCAAGGCCATTGCTTGGCCAATTTGCAGGCACTTTAATCCGCTGAGTTATTCGGCCGGCCCTTTCCCCACCCTTCTGTGGGACACTTCTTTTCTCTTTGAACCCCAGACATAGCACATTGTAACTTGATCTTTCATCCCCAGCTCCTAGTGCACCCCGATAGTAGGTGCTCATCAGTAGCTGCTGAGCAGAGGGATGGATGAGTGAAAGGACACGAGTTGGGTCGGGAGACTCAGATTCTTGCCTTTGCTTCACTGGCTATGTGGCCTAGGACAAACCACCCTCTCTTGGCTCTATTTTCTACTCCCTGAAGCTGATAACAGACTAAAAGTGCAAGCACTGGGACTTGGTAGCCCCTTGTGAACACGGTTTCCGTGGCCCTAAATCCTCAGAACACTTTCTTTCACCTAACTGCATATAACTGCAGGAGAACTTGTCACATGCTGTGTGTGCCTTGCCCCCTAGAACAGCAGTGGACAGAGGCTCTGCCAGCCACCCACAATGGCCACACATCCACCCCAGTGCCCAGTCTGTACCCCCAGCTCTGCCTTCTCTCCCATGCCTTCTGGACGCCCATCGATCCAGGCCTTTCACCTCCTGTACCCGGGACTCAGCATCTCTGCTCAGCCTCTCCTTCCTCAGCCAGCTCTCCATACCAACCCTGTTACTGCTCCCCACAGATGCGCCCCAATGTGCACCCAACTCCTCTGCAGAGACCCAGCATCCGGCCTCTCCCTCCAGTATGCACAGCCTCCAAGTTCCATGTCTTTACCCCAATGCTCCCTCACCTCCTGCCTCACCTCTGCCTGCAGGCTCAACTCCACCCCTTTCAGCATTGTAGCCCTGTGTGCCTGGCCCCTGGCTATCTCTCCAGCCTCAGTTTCCAGCACCTTCCACCTGCTTCAGTCTCGTGGTTCCACTGCTCTGCGTGGCCTTCCTGCAGCTCCAGGAATTCTCTGTCCTCTTTCCCATGCCCAGACCTTGGCATATTCCTTTTGCCTCTTTGCCTCATTGACTTTTTTTTTTTTTTTTTGGTGGTACCAGGGATCGAACTCAGGATTGCCCCATTGACTTTGACTTGAACTTCAAGGAGCTGTCTCACTTCTGGAAGTTTTTCAGTCTCCGGATCCCTGAAGATGCCCTCCTGGGGATTCATTTGGTGTTACTTTTGCATGGTTCTACAGCATCATCTTGTTGTGTCTCATGTCACCAACAATGGCCACAATGTGTGCCAAGTCCATCCTGCACAGACTGTGGTTCTCTTGAAGGGACCACAAATGGTCTGCCTTTGTGTCCTTGGGGTCTAGCACTGTGCCACACACAGGGCGGTGGCAGCAAGCACCATGGTTGAGAACAGAAAGACAAGATCAACCTTGTCACACACAGGAGCCGCATGATACCCGTGGCTCTTGAACCCCGGTGACATGGCCCACCTGGAGATGCATGCTGTGAGTGTGTAGTAGTTACTGAATTTCCAAAGTTGAGCATGCAAACAAGAACATAAAGTATCTCATTTGTGCTTATGAAACCTTCATTATATATTGAAAAGATAATATTTTGGATGTATTGAACTAAATAAAATACTTTACTGAAATTAACCTATTTATTTTTGTGAGTAGGTTCTTACAAAATGTAATATCACAGGCACACCTCATGGTGAGCTTCCTTGGGCAAGCACTGCCACTGGGCTCGGTGTCCAGACTCAGCCTCAAGGGTAGGTCCTTTGGATGCCTCAGTCTCTACAACTGTGTAAGGATGCAGGCATTCAGACCCTCGCCCAGGGTGGTGGTAGATAGGAAATGCACCAGCACGTGCTTTGCAGAGAGCAAGCCCACCACAAATATTCACCATTATTATGATTAGTTACTCAATTAATATTTGTTGAATAAAGTGTTGGATTCCTGAATCCTAACCCCCTCATTCCCGCCCCATGCCTGCAGCAGCCACTTCTCTGTCACTCAACATTTATTCAGCAAATATTTATTGAGAGCGTACAGTGAGCCAGGCACTGTGATTGACAATGCAGGCAAAGAGGCACATTTCACCAGTCAATTAATTAATTTCATGAATCTTTGTTGTGCCAGGGGGCTGCCTAGGCTCTGAGATACACACAGGCTGAACATTGACTTCTGGTCTGCGTTCTGGGCACCCGAGGAAAACACTGGCGAGGTCACAGCAATGTGATCTGTGAGCTGGGACAGGGGACGGAAAGGTTGGACAGAACCCAGGTGTGGAGAGGAGTGGGTGCCAGGAGACGCCTTCAGGAGGGGCCGGCAAAGCATGCGCAGGGGTTGGCCAGGTAGAGGGCAGAAGCTGCTGGGAAGGGAGAGACATTTCCTTCCCCATCCATCAGATGCAGGGCAGAGAGTCGCAGGGTCGCAGAACTCAACCTGAACGCACAGCCACATCAATATCAGTTGGGAAGGCTGTTCGTTCCTAAGTGGACAAGCCAACTGGTTGATTGAATTTTTCACTCATCATTAGGGTGTTAAACAGAATCTAGAAAACAGAACCTGAGTCCCCAGAGAGGCAGCACCCCTCTAGTTCTCTCCCCCCGACAAAACCCGAAAGCCAGCCTCCTGGCCGGTTGGCCAGCTATTTAGTGCACAGCTGGTAAGTTAAAAGCAGTTTAGTGATAATTCCACCTCCGCACTGAAGACTTCCAAGGACTGTTAATGAATTTAAATGCAGGGGATTTTCTCTGATGCTTCATTGCATATGCTCCTCACATTAAGATGCTAATGAGGGTTCTGTTGGATGGAGAAGCTGGAGCTGGACCAGGAGACCATGGCCTGGAAAGGGTCGCTGGCTGGTCAGGGCTTTTCTAATTCCTTATCAGTGCTAAATCAGTGACCTCTCTGAACAGGTTAACTGGCCCAGCCTCCCATGGGGATTGGAGATGCAGTCAGCTGGGACTGGGTCACTTAGCTGCCTAGACGCTTGCATTGCAAACTCGAGGCTGTTGGCAAAGCCGTTTTTCAGCAAACAGGAATGGTGGAAAGAGTGAAGGCCTGGGACCCTGTCCAGGAGGCTGTGCCTTTCTCAGGCACCCAGATGGACTGTGCCGGAGGCTCAGGTCGCAAGTCTGCATCTTGGGAGCAGTCCGAATTCTCATAGAGCTCGAGACTAGCAGTGTGGGTGAGGGCTGGGCAGGCTGCAGGGGGAGGTGTTTAAGCTGGCACCATGTGACCCAGAAGTGCAGAGGCTGGGGAATGGCAGCCTGAGACTGAGGACAGCTCTTGGGGACAGCAGAGAGACAGCTGGCCTAAAATCCCCCTTGTGGATTGCAGGATAGGTCTTCTAAGCTTGTCTTGGTTTCCTTTTGGTTTGACAGAAACCGAAGCGGTGATAAAAAGAGAATTGGCTTCATTCACATGGATGAAATGAATGGTGTAGGTTTGGAGTCTAGTGCTCAGGGAGTGCTTGCTCTGTGTCTTCTAACGGCTTCCATCAGCAGCCAACGTGGCTGAAGTCCTTGACCAATTTATCTTCAGATTCTGCTTGTAGAGAGGAGACTGAAGGAGGAGGGGTGCAGGGAAGCAGAATCCCTGTGTCGAGGAGCCAGGGAAGGGGCTCTGGGGGGGATGATGTTCCATGTCCAACCCCCCTCCTCCCCTAAGTGAGACAAATCCCTGCTGGTGGGAAGCAGCCAGCAGCCCTCCCGGAAGCCACTTCCCTCAGCTTCCTGCAAATCCACTGACAATTTTGTAAATTTGTTTAAGGATTAAATGATAAGCCGCTCTTCTTTGGCTCCCGGAGCTGTGTAGACCGGAGCTCCTGTGCTCTGGGAACCACACGCTGAGGAGCAGGTAGGACCCCTGACAACTTCCGGCCTCCAGAGGGCTCAGGACTGCTACCGCTGGCTGACGCACAGGCTGGGACCTAGGCTCACTAGTGCTGCTCAGGTATACCTCACCATGCTCGACACTGACAGGTACCCATCGTGATGGGAGGCAGGGGCCTGTGCTCACAGCTGCAGGAGTGTGTGGGACTCAACCTCCGGGTCTTGTCTCTTTTTCACCCTCATTCTGGGGCTCTGGTCCTCAGAACTGTCTCCCCATCAGAATGGAAGCTCATTCAGTGGGGGTCAATGTCTCCTCCAGGGACACTGTCTGCTTCTCAGACAGTTCATGGGTTTAGGGTCAAGAATCTTTGCTCCCCACAGGTTGTCCTGAATGAGGAGGACAGTGAGAGAGGAGGCTCCCCCATGGAAGGAAGCACTCCCAATTCAACTCCGAAGGTGGGAAAGGTCTTTGGGGGTGAGCGCTGGGGGCTGTGCATCACATTCCTGCCTCCCTTCCTGGGCTCCTTAGGGCTGACAGGTACCTGAAGCAACACAGGGTGACCTAGTTGGGTGGAATAGGGCTAAAAAGGGTCTGCAGGGGTGAGAGGAGTCTCCTTGTAGTCTTAAACAACCTGAGTGGCTGCTTCTAGAGAGGAGACAGAGGGTAGAGGGGTGCAGAGAAGCAGGATCCTCTAGTGGAGGAGCTAGGGAAGGGGTTCTGGGGTGCGACACCCCTTCCTTCCCATTCTTCCCCCAGGGAGGCAAATCCCTACTGGTGGGAAGTGGACAGCGGCGCTTCTGGAAGCCACTTTGCTCAGCTTCCTGCAAATCCAGTAACAATTTTGTAAATTTGCTTAAGGATTAAATGAATAAATAAGCTTCTCTTCCTTGGAGGGGTGCATGGGGCTCCACATCTTTTAGGGTTCCGTGGCCCACTTCCCCAACAACTTCAGGGCCTAAATGGTGTCAGGGCCCCATAGGCCCCCCTCTGTCACCCCAGTATCCTCTCTGCCAGCTTGGCTGGGGGACTCCCAGGTAGCTGCAGCTCTGTGGCTCTGGCAGGCTGGAAGGCCAGTGGCTGTGGACCAAAAAGGAGACCCTCCTTTCCGCTCCAGACCTGGACTGCGGCCATGGCTTCTTTCTCTCCATCCCACTGTCTCTTTTCTGCTTCCTTTGCCTCTTGCCACCAGATGAACTTCCTGCAGAGTAATGGGACCTGGGGGAGGGCAGGTGGCTCCATCCCCCCAGCTGCCCACTCAGAGCCTTTGATTAAGGGTCAATAGGTTAACCCCTCACCATTCAGCATGTGGGCGAGATGGATGGGGGTGGGAGGCCTGCTCATTCTTCCCCTCCTCCTTCCAGTGGCTCTGCGAAGAAAGCAAGTGAGACCATGTGGAGGCCCCCAGAGCACAGAAACAGAGCAAGGTGGGCTCCTCCCTTAGTTCCCAAGTCCTCCCTGCTTTGGTTTGGCTCTGTACCTGAGGTGGTCCCCATCCAGCATACCCCAGCCCCTCCTAGGAAATGTTCTAGGTCTAACCTGAGTCCTAGGATTGGCTCTAATCTTTCCATCAAAGTTCCCCTTGTGGGCATCTAGTGTATGCTTTACACACTTCCACTGCCTCGCCACGTGGCTCACCCACCTCAGAGTGAGATGATTTTGTCAGTTAGAAAGTTCTTTTTGTGTTAAGCTGTTATCTGTGTCCCAGTAACATCAGTCTGTGGTGGTTCTGGGGAGTCCATCCCTCTGTTTGCCACTGGCCTTCAAAGATTTTTAAGGCAGAGCTATTTCTTCCTGTCTGGAGAGTTCCTCTTTCTGTTGTCCAAAGCGTCACCTTGTTCGTTGTTACCTTTAGGTGCTCGCAGGGGCTTTGAACTCAAGACATCTGGCTCCCTGCTTGGCCACATAGCAGCGTTGTGCTCTTGGGCTTAGCACTTTGTCTCTCTCAGTCCCGGATTCCAGATCTGTAAAATGGGTACAGATTGGATAAGAATTCCTATGGATGCTGTGATAGGTGCTCCTAGTTACTCAGTTGATCGGACTGTGAAACATCTAGGAAAATAGTCAAGCATGCTTCTGGGTGGCTCTGGGAGTGTTTCCAGAAAGAAATGGATCACTAAGGTTCTAGTTTCACTGATGAGATTATAATTTTGTGATACAACCAAGAGGTGATAGAGACTTAGGAGGTGGAGGCTACTTGAAGGGAATGGGTCATGAGAACAGGACTTTGGGGACTCAATCTGGTCCCCAACCCCTTCCTCTTTGGTGTGTTCCCCATTTTCTCTGCTTCCTCACTGCCATAAATTGACCAAGTTTTCCCCATTACACTCTTCCACCATATTTCTGCCTTGGAACCAATCCACCACGGACTGAACACTTTGGAAATGTGAGCCAAAAGAACTTTCTCCTTTAAGATACATATAGCAGATATTCTGTCCCAACAGTGGGAAGATGACTAACAGATGCTCAGCTCAGGGCCCAGTGTGGGGGATAAGTCTTCAAGACCTGGTGGGCCCTTTCTTCTGTCTTACCCAGAAAGATCCCTTGCCAAACCTTTGGCTCCCTTAGACACAGCTAGATGCCATGTCTAGCTCAGATGCTGACAGATCCTCTGTCCAGAGAGGTATCCCTCCATTCCTGGGGGAATGCCTTGCTGTCACCACAGGGCAGCAGGCACAGGGACGCATATGCATCTGCAGGGTTATTTCAAGCCTTTCTATTTCAAGGGGGAGGATTTCATTTTTCCTGGAGTCAGAGCTGAATTATAGACCCCATGGGCCAGTGACAAACACTGTTTATGTTCTGCCTTAGGTAATTGTATCTTTGGTGAATTATGTAATCATATGAAAAATACAAGTTGAGGCGTGGAGCTCAAGGTGCTGGAAAAGTCTCAGTGGCCTCCCTGGATGACCAGGAGCTACTTGCTCCAGTCAGCACTATTGGCGAGGAGCATGTGAGCATTTCCAAAGTGCTTTTGCCATTTCTTTTTTCCCATCCACACATGCTGGCATGTGGCCATCTGCCCATTCTGTTGCCTGGCTTGGCTGATATTATAATTACAGTTTACCTCTTCCTAAAGCAAATCCAAAGCAGAAGGTTTTCAATGACCCTGAATCCTTTGCATCCTGTGTGCAGCTCCTACCTAGAGGTAGAGTCTGGTTCTGCACCCCTCTTCATCTGGGTCAACTTTCTAATCATCTTGACCTACAGTAACACCTACCCAGAATGGAGAGAGTCCGGCTTTTGCCTCCCAGCTCAGTGAGC
Source organism: Octodon degus (assembly GCF_000260255.1). Classification (NCBI taxonomy): domain Eukaryota; kingdom Metazoa; phylum Chordata; class Mammalia; order Rodentia; family Octodontidae; genus Octodon; species Octodon degus. The sequence goes on along the minus strand of NW_004524648.1, from coordinate 11,051,886 downwards.
CCTCCATGTGAAGGTTGCCACTTGAGTGACACGTGGCAAAACCTTGGAGGGACTGCACAGCCAACCTGCAGAATCAGGGAGAGAAGCAGTTGTTGTTTCAAAGCATCCTGGAGGTGGCTTATTGGATAGCAATGGCACCCAAAGTACAGAAATTTGAGGGTGAGCATGCTGAGGGAGCAGAGAAATAAGATAGGAAAGAGGAAGCCAGGTGGGATGTGAGTGGGAAGTGGCTCTGTGGGCAATCAGGGCTCCCTCTATGTCGTGGGAGACTTGATGGGCTTGGCCCAATGGAGAGGCAAGGATGTGGGGGAATTCATCCAGCAGCTCTGTAACTGCTGTCAGCTTGGGGCTGTCAACTTGATTCGCTTGAGTAACGCCTAGGGATGAGTAAAGCTCACTGCTGGTTGTGTCTGGGTGGACCACAGGAATGTGACCTTGGGTACTATATTTGGTCCCTAGCCCATTTCTCTGCAGCTTTTCCCTAGAGCACTGCTTCTTAGCAGTCTGGAGTTGAGCGACTCTCCTCCACCTCACCTTTCCACCATGATGTATTCACTTTGGAGCTTGTTGACCATGAACTGAAACTTCTGAAACAATGAGCCAAAAGAAGCCATTTCTCTTTGAAGATTTGTTTGTCAAGGACTTTGTTCCAGCACCGAAAATCTGGCTAATACAAGCTCCAACCTACATCATCAAAGGGCTGTCTGAGGTTGTCAATTCCTAGGAATTTGGCATTTGTTGCACATGGGCTAGAAATCATGTGCAAGGGGTACAGGGGCCAGAGATCACCAACAGGCCCAGGCACAGGAAGCTGGCGCAGGTCCCCTGCAGGTAGCTTCTGGGGCTGGCGAAGGGGAGCAGGCTGGGATGTGAGTGCGCATGCTCGAACCCATCAGAAGTTGCTGGTAGCTGTTGGGAGCCTGAAGGAGAATGGGACAGGTCCATCTGCCTTGCAGTGGCTCAGATGTGGGTCAAACAGACAAACAAACCAACACACAAACTCCCTACAAGGCAGTGTCATCTCTTAGGAACAGGTCCAGAAAGAAGTAGCCAACAGTTTTGATGCTTACAATTGCTAGAGGGGATGCTGCTCTCATTGGTGGCAGACAGAGTGCTAAATGGTTTTCAATGCATGGGGCAACCAATGCAGTGAAAAACCGCTCTTCATCCCGCATGACTCTCACATCTCCATTCAAGTGGGTGAAAACTCTGTTGGTAATCACTTAAGGCTGTAACCTGACTCTGTTTTATATACAAACATAAACTATTTATGTCACAGATTTAATGCACACTTAATTTCCAAGAATACAAGTACTGTAAAACTTGAAAGGAGGGTGTACTTTTTCCCATTGGAAACATTACCAAGAGTTATTCATCATTTGTGGAAAACCTTATTTCTGTTGGCTACTCTGTGGCAATTGAATCCCGTACCCAAGTGCCAAGGGGTTGTGACCTTCTGGTGACAAGCTTTGGCCTGCTTCGTTAGGACTCTGTGAGCAGTCAAGACTAAGCATTTACATACTAAAATAAATGTTTTATTATAAATTGTCTTCACTTTATCTTCTTTTATATTATAGTGGAGGTATTATTTGTTGATCTATTTTCAAACAATGTGCCTTAGACAGGTTACGGTGTGGATGAATTTCATTCCAGGACTGAAAGGAGCCTTTATAAACTATTTTGCTGTCCAAGGGGAAGGAAATCTCATAGGCCAGGAGCTTACAAAACAATTCAAGCCATGTGGGGGCACAAGGGGCCTTAGAAACTGGGAGGAGGAGAGTTCTACTCTGCCTAGGGATGGTTGGGGGCGAGGAGGACAGTGGTCAGGGAAGGCCTCCCAGGGGAGGGACATATGAGTGGGTACCAAGTCACAGATCTACAGGTTCCAGGAGCATACAGTAGCTCAGTGAGATCTTGGTAAATGTTGCTGTGTGGTCATTTATGCTACTTCACAAATGATCAAATTGCAGATCGAAGCACAGGGAGGTTCAATGATTCAACCCATCTACACAGCTATTAAATCACAGACACTATCACAGACTCCCTCAGCAAACATTTTTAGATCACCTACTACATATAGACACGATCCCAGCCATTGCCAGGCAACATCTATTGACTGAGCCTACAAGGTCAACAGTGTGAATAAGAAACAGAACAAGACGGGCCTTGTGGAGGAGACAACAAGCTGGCCAGCCAGGGGTCCTCAGCCTCGTGCTATTCAGTGCTGACATTCAGTGCTAGGCAAATCTGCCATAGGGCTGCGCTGTGCACTGTAGGACATTTAGCCGTACTCCTGACTTCACCACCCAGTTGTCAGTAGCAGCTCCCTTGTCTCCTTGTAGCAACTGAAAGGCTCTCCAAGTATTGCCAAATAGTCCTGAGGTGGGAGCAAAAATCACCTCTGAAGGAGAACCACCAATATAAGCAAATATTTAAGGTAATATTAGGTTCTGTTCACGCTACTAAGAAGACAAATTCTAGGTGGGCTCATAGTGCTCATCTGGGATTCCAGCTTCCCAGGAGACTGAGATGTGAAGCGTGAATCTGAAAGCAAGTGAACAGAACCTTGTCTCAAAATTTTAAAAAATAATGAAGCACTGGGGATGCAGCTTAGTGATAGAGCATTTGCCTGACATGCATGAGGCCCTGAGTTCAACCCCCGCTATAAGCAAATAGGATATAGAGTGGCCAGTGCTCAGGGGCTGTGATGCCTGCCTGGGGTGCCCAGGGAAGGCTTCTGCAAGGAGGTGGCCTTGTAGGCGATGCGTGAGTGGTGAAAGAGCACAGCTGTGCAGTAACGTGAGGGCAGAGAGTGACCCTCCTCATTTTCACCATCCTGACTGGGCAGCACATCCCAGGGCCAGACACAGGCCTTCTTCTCTGCATAGCCTCCTCTGAGCTGTCCTCTGGGCTGCTCTGCAAGACAGGTGTGGTTGCCTATTTCCCCTGTTCTTTAAGACATTTTTAAAAGAGAATACAAACTAGTAAAAAAAAAAAAAGTTAGAAATGATACAGAATTTCACTAGGCAAAATGATAGGAATTTGACAATGGTTGTTGTATTGCATAATATTGTCTTCAAATTATTTGTTTAGATTACTAGATGCAAGCATAGAGGGCTGTGGAGATAGCTCAGTGACATAAGTGCCTGCCTGGCAAGTGCAAGACCCTGAGTTGGATCCCCAGTACCAACACAACAAAAAAAGCACAGCATGCAAAATTGGTAAAAAAAAAAAGTTATAAAAAATTAAAAAGGTGGAGAAAAAAATTCAAGCATTAACTATTCCTTTCAATAGACCAGCAGAAATCAGCAGTACAATTATCCAAGCTATTCTGCATATATACATAAGTATATCTTTTTTCCTTTTTTCTTTCTTTCTCTTGTCCTTTTCCTCATCCAAGTTTTTCCTTCCTGTTGAACAGATTCTTTCTCTTTCACAGTGTCTATTGTACTTTTCAGATTTTACTTGCTTTTTCAGGTTCTTACACTTGTGAGACAATACGATGTTTATACATGTGTGTCTGATTTATTTCACTTACAAGTATGGTCTCTAGTTGGATCCACTTGCCTATAAAAACCTCAAGTTTATCTTTTTTATAGCTGAGTAGTACTTCATTGTGTAAAAATACCACATCCTTTTTATCCATTCCTCAGTTGATGGGCATCTGAGATGTTTCCAGGATGTAGCTATGATAAATTGTACTACTATAAAGCTGTGGTATGAGGTTTTCAGTTCTTCTGGGAAAATACCCAGGACAGGAATATCTGGGTTGAATGGGATTTCTAATCCTAGTTTTTTGAGGAGTCTTGGATGGGGAAACTGAAGCCAGAGGAAGCAGCAAGAGAAGAGTTCTTGAGCCTGGCATGTTTTAGGAGTCAAAGAAAAGTCAGTGTGGCCAGAGTACAGGGACACGGAGGAGAGGGATGGGAGATGGGTTGAGGGAAGGAACCTGGGCCTTGAGAGTTTTCAGGTCCCATGGAGGGAATGCTGTTGGGGACCACACCTTATTCCTGGGGAAAGGCAGCCTGTGCCGTGGTAGATGGTGCTGGGGCTTCAGTTAACCCCTTTCTGGGAGCACTGCGAAGGGTGGTCCTGCCGCAGAGCACCCGTGGGGCCAGCCAAGGCTTCCACAGCTGTGATGTAGTTCTGGGATTCCCCTCCTTTGCCACACTCAGGGCCAAGCATGCAGCCCGGGACACCTACCTCCCACACACCGCAAGCCACCTCCGTCTTTCCAGGGAAGTTCATTTGTGACACCATGGAACCTTATTTAGCTTTATTCCAGTTGCAGCGGGAGGCTTTTGGAGTGTTTAAGGAGTCCACGGAATGATCTGATTTATGTTCTGGGAGTTCGCTCTGCCACTGTGTGAGTGGCAGTGGGAAAGTAGGGAGGAGAGGGGCACAGATGCGACCGTGCAGGTGAGAGAGGTAGCATGGGCATGCTGGGGATGTGGTGAGGAAGAGCCAGGGCTGTGTGTGTGCAGGAGGCAGGGGTGTGAGGACTCACTGTCCCTGTGACGGCAGAGCACTGCAGGGTGGCCTTGGGAACCTGAGCCACAGTGAGGGGAGGTGTTCTATTCTCAGATGGAGGCTGATAGGGCAAGGGGGAGAGGATCACAGGGGAGTCAAGGCCCTTTTAGGCTTTTCCATTGAGAGGTTTCTGATACATAATGGGCATCTCGATAAGCAGTCTGCAGACATGACCAAGGGAGGGCTCAGAGCATGGGGCTCAGCCAGAAGCTCGTGAGACCCAGGGGCAGGGGACCAAGGAGTAGGTCTGACTCAGGGCAGCCGGGCATGCCAAGGATGAGGGCCTGGGACGTGCCAAGGTTTTGCAGGAAGCAGAGGAGCAGTCTGGAAAGGAGAAGTGGACCCCAGGAGGAGGGAAGCTAGGAAAGGGCGTTGCCTAGAAGACTAGAGGCAGCAGGAAGTGGGAATGGCGGCTGTGGGGAAATCCACTGCTGGAGTCCTTGAAAACTCTCCAAATCCTGGGCCCCACTTTCTTGGGCTTTGAGGTTGAGGAGAATGGGGGTGGGTTGTTTCTTAGCAGGTGTCTTGGTCGCCAGGGTCCACAGTCAGACTTGGCGAGCCACCTTCTGCCCCAGCCCCAATCCACTCCTCACCAGGTCTCCTAATGCCTAGGGCCACAGCCAATCTGACTGACTCTGTTTTTCTCCTACATGCCAGGGGCTTTGGGAACAGATGGATTTAGTTGCATGTGATGGCGGTGGGTCCCAGCCTGCTCTCCTCAGCTGATCAGCTCCTCCCTTACTTTGAGTTCTCTGCCCCTGACTCACTGGAGGGGGCATAACTGAGCCATAGGTCAGGCATCCTCTCCCTACTGAGGAACAGGCCCTGCTCAACTGAAGTTAGGGGTGCTCCCAGCCCTGGTGGCACCTATTGACACCACCCTCCTCCATCCTGGGAAGGAATCATGTCACTGTTGTCCATTGCTGTATTCCTTCTGCGGCTCAGGGAGATGGGTTCTCCTGTACCCATTTCTTAACCAAGGAAACTGAGGCTCAGGGGAATGGGCTGACTTCCGGGGCCCCATGAGACATCAGTAGAAGCGCTGTGTGCGAACATCAGCTCCCCTCGCTCCAGCTCTGCTGCTGGCCCTGGTGTGTGTGTCCTCAGTCGCTCCTCTTAGCCAGTGGAGGATCTGCACTATTCACCTAGAAATGTCCTCCCTGCTGAGTGTTTTCAGGTATCTCAAGGGACCAGGCATGCTCAGGAGTTGGTCCGACTGGGCAGGACAAGAGTCTTGAAGGGACATTCTCTCCAGGTGCTGTCATTTCTCCTGTCTCAGAGCTCATCTTCTGGGCTTCAAAGACTTGTTCATCCTTTACAGTTAAACGTGGTCCTGGTAGCAGACCACACCATCTGTAGCATATTATGAATTAATTAAAAATAAACCTGTAATTATCTTGTTAATAGAGCAATTATATTGCATTGTAATTTTTGTGTTAAAGCATTAAATTGTTAAATGCTACTATGTAACGCACACCACAATTTTTGTAAGTCAGTTTTGTCAGAATCTTCATTATTGTCACACACTGGCAAATGGGTACAAAGAAAGTGACCTCAGAGGGACCCTCTGGTCACAAGATCTTTCTTTGAGCCTGTCTAGAATGTGGGGCTGAGAAAAAAAGTGGGCTCTGCAATTATTTCCAGAGTTCTCTGCAGTTATTATTTTTTTTTTCCTTGCAAAAAGCGGCCCTCCACCCCAGCCTGGAGGTCAGAGAACTTGGAAACTCAGAGGTAGGTGCTATGCCTTGGGTCTAGGTGTCCCCGAAGATCCTGATGCCATCACAGGTGGGGCTTCCCCAGAGCTGGCTGGATGGAGAGTGCATGCCCCTGATTGATTCACGGTGCAGTGCCAGGATCAAGGACACTAGGACTAAGCGTGTGCGTGCTACACACCCTAGGAAGCCTGGATAAGATACGAGGGACAGAAAGAGCTGCGGTCATCCCTTGCTTGCTTTGCTCCTTTCTGCCCACCATGAATTTTTGTCCTCTGCGTTGCTCCTCTGCCACACCACCTTGTCTTAGAGGCAGCCAATGATGGATGAAACTTCTACTAATCAAGTGAGCCAAATGAAACCTTCCCCCTTAAACTTGAGGTGTCGGGTGTTTTGTCTCGACAATGAGAAAATAACCATCACAGTAGGAAACTGCAAGAGGACAAAGCCCCGATTGGACAGTTTTTCCCATGGGCCTTGGCTGGGATCAGAGGTCAGCCTGGTGGGAACATGTGGTGTTAGGTGATGGGAGATATGGGTCCATGCACCTGCATGTGAGTGTATATAAGTGTGTGTACTCACGCTTGTGTAAGAGAGTTCCCCAGAGAGGTGTGGGCTGAGACGGGGAGGAAAAAGGAGTGTGTACTAAGATGTCCACTACCCAGAACAATCCTGAAGGCTTCCTGGAGAAGATGGCCTGTGTGCCCAAGATTTCCTACACTTTGCATGAAGACATTAAAGCCCCTCCTCTGGCCTGTACTCCGTACACATCACACCTGTGTCTGGGCTCGTGTCCCCCTGGGAGCTGCTCTAGCACAGGAAGACAAGTCTGCTCCTGCCCTCACCCACTTCTCTTCCTAGAGAAACAGATAACCTGGTGGAAAAACAGTCTCACTCCGGCTTAGGATAGCAGCATAGCTGGGAGGGACTCGAACCACCACAGCACCCCAGGCTCCTGCTCCCTTTTGTAGGTAAGAAATGGAGACCACATAGGTCAGTGATTCTCTCTGGCACTTCTCCTGGGCTTCATCTTCACTGTCTCTGGGGAGCTTGAGCCAGGCCAGACTGGGTGGGACAGAAGATGAGGGCCTTGACATTCACTTGGATTTCTGGGTGTCTAGCAGCCAAGCCTGAGGAGTTTGGGCTGTTGCACACCCTCCCATGCTTCCTGTGTTTCACTGTGGACCCTCTCTTAGAAAGACTGGAATGGTGCAGTGGCATGGGGGGCGCCCCCACAGCACATTTCCACACCCTCCCCATCATCTTCAGCTCCCACTGGGACCTGAGTCAGCCAGTGAGTTGTCAAATTTCTCAGCAGGGCAATTTGTCCAAATTGCTGAGCATCTGCATGCAAGGGGCTTCTGTGCATCTGCAGGCCCTGACCTCAGAGGGTGAGGACTCTGCTCCCCCTGCCAGCTGCCTGCCCTGTTGCCCCCTCCTTCATCCCGTGCACCTGACGCAGCTTCCCACCTACCCACATCGGGTGCTCTCCTGCCTTTGGAACAGAAAAAGACTCCCAGGGTGCCACTGAGCCCCACAGACAACAGCAAGACCAGCAGATAGAATTGGGCAGTACCGGGGCGTCCTGGCAGCCGTGCTCTCTATGGGCTTTTCCTCCCGGTGCTGTGAGACAAGCATGGCCAGCGTCCCTGTGGAGGGAACAGGGATCTTGGGGTGGTGTTGAGGTGGCTCCTCAGAGCAGGTTAGGGTGCTGGCTATAGAGCCGAACCACCTGGGTTCAAGTTCAGTTGTGACTCTGGGCCACCTTTGACCTTCCAAGGACTCGCTTGTAAAGGGGAGAGAATATGTCCTTACAGTGGGTATTAAATGAGTTACCGCGTGACTCTGTCCCGTGTGTACACAGCGGGGCCTGGAGAGAAGCAGACCTCACTGGTCCTAGGCCTCGTCATTGTCATGCTTTAACTCCTGACTAGGCTGTACTATGGTGTTAGTTTGCACGGTTCTCGCTTCTCAGCCCCATTCTGCAGGGTGTGGAAGGGGCAGAGGAAATGACAGACACTTCCTCATACTTCCCCTTGGGCCAGATTCCACTGCTGCTGGGTGAGCTTGGGGAAGTCACTGTCTCTGAGTCTCAGTTTCCTCATTTGTGAAATGGAGAGAGACCTCCATGAGGCCTTTTGGAGACAAATTAGAGAGACTGTGTGTACAATGTCAGTAGCCAAACATATGATTTCAATTTTTTTCCTCCTGGTGATGGGACTTGAATCCAAGGCCTCATGTCTGGTAACCATCGATCCCCTGGACCAGGTCTACCCTGAGAAAAGTGCTGGGCCTGCCGTGGCTCCGGTTTGGCTGAGCTCAGAGCCCCAGCAGTGGCTCTTGCTGTATCTGTCCAAAACCAGCAGGGCTAGTGGGAAACCAAACATAATGGGACCTTAATTCCCAGTGAGAAAATTGACTTCTGGGGACTTCTGTTTACACAGGGAGCGATGCGTGCAGGTTGTCACGCATGAGCCCTGATTGCTCCTCCCCCCAACGCTCTGCCGCTGTGGAGAGTGCAGTCGGCCCAAGTCTCACTGGGCAAGATGGAGCATGGGGAGGTGAAGAGGCCCCAGAGGCTCCCAGGGTCCCTTTCTCCCTGCCATGTACTTGTACCCATTCATCCATCGCTCACTCATGCCCTGAGCTGTCCACCGGCTGGCTCATTCAGACACCCACTGATTCACCTGTTCATCAGCCCCTCCGTGCCCCTCAACACCTTCTGGTTGTGAGGCTGAACAGGAATTCCTGGGATGGCATTGGCAAGTCAAGGGCATCCATCCTGATCACAGCCTTGCGGTTTGTATGTCGTAGACCTGGGCAGGCCAGGTCCACGGATCCCCAAGTAGGAGCTCTTTCCATCATCCTACACTCTTCCCTGGTGATTCTGCCTGCCTGGTGCCATTTGATTCATCGTACCACCCCCTTCCCTTGCTTGGCTCTGGCCTCTTCTGCCTTTACTGACTTTCCCGATGGCCTCTGCTTACTGGCCTCTTCCTGCTGTAATCTGCCTTAGGTATGGACAGTAGAGTATTGTTCCAGTTCTGTCATTGTCCTGCTAAAAAATTTTCAGTGGCTTCCTATTTCTTGCCACAAAAAGGCCAGAATTTTCAACTTGGCCTTCAAGACCCTTAACTTGCTGCCTCTAATCTACTTCTCAGGTCTCAACTTTGTTACTCTGGAGAAATATGGGCCCCCTTCCTCTCACCCAACCATGTCATTCGATTTCCCACTGTGAGATATATGCGTATGCATGGATCCCTGCTTCTGAGGACCACCATGCCATGACCATTCCTGAACAGGTCCACAGATTCAAAATCCAACCTGTACCAAAGATGGCATATAAGTGCTACTTGCCGCATGACACTTTCTTGGGTCTTGTCCCTTCCTCATGGAAGGCATCTCTCTCATTTCTTGGTTCCCAAAATACTTTAACTGAGCCTTTGTCAAGAACCTTATCCTTCATGGCACAGTCATTTGCACACATACTTTATCTCCCCTTCCTGCTTCCACGTCATTGCTGCATTGCTGTATCTTTGTGGCCTGTGTACAAAGCTGCGCATCCGTAGGTACCTGCTTATCTCTGCTCTCAGTCTTCCACTGTCCAGAGGGAGCCCTCTTCTAGGAAGGTAAACTTGGAGGCTGAAGGGGCCCGGCCTCTGAGGCAGGCAGTTGGGTGGTGGTGGCACTGACTCTAGCCTGAGAGAGCTGCAGGGACTTGACAGCTAGTCTGTGATCTAGGGTAAATTACTTGATGACTCCAGCTTCGGTATCTCCATTCGTGTAGGGTGGGTTTATGATAGTGCTTTCTGGGGAGTTTGGGACGTGTAAGATAATGTCACCATCAGCCACTCCCTGGGTTAATCAGCTATTACCAGCAGCGTGGCTTTGGCAACTGTATCTCAAGATTTTCTCAAGATGTGACTTTCTCATCTGCACATTGGATTAGTGTGTTAGTTGATACATTGTGTTAGTTGATACATTGTGTCAACTTGGCTGCATCCGCTCCTCGGGGCCCCCCCCCTCTCAGCATGGGGTCTAGCCCTGCAGGTGAGCAGGGCTGAGGAATTGAGAAAGGCAGGAAGCCCCTGCCTGGTTTCCTGCCGCCCCGCCCTGCTTCCGTGGAGAAGTTCTCAGTCTTTGGAGGAGCTCTGATCTTCACTGCGCCGGTCTTCGCAGTCATGGCAGAAGGAAGAGAGAGGCTTGATGGACGTCGCTGCAGCTGCTGCCCTCCTCAGCTCTTCATTGTTTTCTGCCACATGAGCTGCTGTCGTTTGCCTTGGAGCCAGCGGAATATGGACTGAACCCTCCAGTAACTGTGAGCTAAATAAACCTTTCCTTCCTTCATTTTGAGTGTCGGTATTTGTCCCAGCAACGAGTAAAAAGTAACTAAGACAATTAGCAATCCCTACTGCCCTTGTTTGAAACTTTTTTGAGAAGACTCAACGAGATGGTGGATGCTGTGTGAGTCAGTGCTGTGAAAAGCAGCGCCCCTGCTTGATAAAGTGCGATGAAACAGGGGCTTTCTTTAAACTCAACCATATTAGGGCCACCCAAACAGCTCAGCGGATCAGAGTGCCTACCAGCAGGCACAGAGGCTTGGGGATTCGATCCCTGGGTCTGCCATGCCTGCCCTGCCTCCCCGGGGCGTGCTGAGATGACAATTGAGACTGGGTGTGGTGGCGCGTGCCTGTAATCCCAGCTCTTGGGAGGCTGTAAACAAGTGGATCACTATGAGTCCGATCTAGTAGTGAGACCCTGAACACCTTGTAGACCTTTCCCTAAAATACAAAAATATTAAAATAAAAGAAACTCAGCCATAAGAAAGCCAGAGTGAGTGGCTACTCTTCACCTCTCCTCTCTGTCTTTTGGTGTGCATAACTTCATTGTTGCCAGTGACAGAGGTTGGAGCTCTGCCTAGAGGCAGCCTTGGCTACCCTCTGGGCTTCATAACTGAATAGAAAGGAAAGTTCTCCACCAGTTAAGGGGAGACTGTCCCAGCGAAGCCTCTGATTGGACCAGCATGGGCACATGTCCACAGCGCTTGTGCAAGAGGATGGAGAGGAACGCAGGGAACATAGGGAACATGTGGTTCCCTAAGGAAATGTGGAGCTATTAGCAGATGAGGGAACAGGGTATTGGCAGACAAGCAGGACAAATGTCCCCTGTAGGCTTCAAAGCATTTTATTAATCTACACTAGGCTAAACTAATCGAGTGCTTCTTATGTATCTAGAGCCATAGTGGACAGTAAGGAAATAAAGATGGATGACACACACTCACTTCCCAGACCATGTCTGGCTCTGAACAGGGGTGATAAGGGCGCTCAAAGGCAGCCTGTTGTCTGGAAAGGGAGGCTTGGAAATTGAAATCTGCTTTACCGATGTAAGGTAGAATATTGCTATTCTTACTGTTTTACAGCACATAATGTTTACCGGAACCTCTGGGAGCAAATGGGTGGCAGGGTTGGAAAGAAACAAAATATGGGCTAGAATAGGAAATCGCCCAGAGAGATCACGTTTGTCACAGGCTATTTTGCCCATGTTTGCTCAAGTGCCTTCACCTGAACTTTTCAACTTAGGCACTGTCTGCATTTGGGGTGGGAAGGAATCACCTGGGGAGGTGTGCTCTGGAGGGCCACACTCAAGGCAGGGGCCAGGGGAACCCCGGCCTGCTCCAGCTAGGTCTCAGGCTGCTTCTTCTCTTCTGTGCAGAACTGGGGATGGAACCTACGGCCTTGTGCACCATGGTTAGTGCTCTGTCCTGGAGCCGCTCCCCAGAGCCATCCAGCCTTTTTTCTCAATCCTATGGAGTGGCAGGGATTGGCCAGCCAGCATGTGCCTTAGAGACAAACCTCCCACTCCCAGCTCAGAGCTGAGTCAGGCAGGGGCTAGGCCTGCTGGCAGCTGGGGCATCAAGCTTGAAATGAATGAGGGGCCAATAGAGAAAATGCTTCAGGAGGCAGGGATGAAAGGAAAAGATCTTCGCAGGGGTGTGTGTGGGGGGACCCCACGCCTGAATCCCCCTTCCCTCCCTTCCCACTCCCTTTTTCCTCTTCAACTCAACTCCAAGTGGCAGATTTATTAGTTTTAATTAACAGCCCAAATGCTGGGAAAACGTCCAGATTCTTGCTCTCGGCATCACTGGATTTCCATGGAAAGGGGAGTGAGGGGGCTGATGCCAGGAAGAGTAATGAGCAGGGGGTGGGTGGGACAGTAGGAGACAACACCCTCCCCACAGCACCCGCCTGGAACCCCTGCCTACTTCTGTCCCCATCCTGACCTAACCTCCCTTCAATGAGGGCTGGAGTTGGGCTGCATGGGGTGGGGTGGGGGTGAGTCTCAGGCCAGAGTGGGGCCACGAAAATTGGGCGCAGGGCTGCTGCTGGGTGACCTTGGCCAAACTGCTGGACTTCTCTGGGCTTATTGTGAAATTCATCTGTGAAATGAAGAGGATAATTTGAAGCTTTTTCAGTATCTTATCAGCCTGAATTCATGATTCTGGGATTTACCTACAACCTTTAACTGTCTCCGCCCCCTACACACTCCTTCCTCTCTGGGGAAACTCCTCGGATTGCTCCCTTGGGCCCTGGGCCTTCCCCAAGTCTTCCTTCCAGTTTCTAACAGCTCTCCACTCCATGTCCAAGTGTGGTAGTGCTTGTATGGTTCCTCGGGAGGCGCAGGTCTGCACTCTGGGTTTGATCTGGGCTGCAGCCTTTACTGGCTGGTGTCAGGGCCAGGTCTGTGCCTATTTCTAAGGCACACTGGGGATGAAGGGACCTGCTGGCTGCCTGGTGGGGGCAGGAGTGGAGGGAGTGAGGATTAGGTGAGATAATGCATAGGCCATCCTGGTGCATCCACCCACACAAGGACCTGCCTATTACCCTGAAATGACAGGAACCTCCCTGCAGCCCATTTCCATTGGGGGCCCACTTGGAGTCATGCACAGAGGGAAGGAATGATGTAATGAGCAGCCGCCAGCCATGGTGGCCAGTTGGGGTAGGAAGTCCAAGTCTCTGGCCCAGGCCAGTATAAAAGGAACTCTTCTGATTCTAGATCTATCCCTTCTGCTTGGTACAAGCCCCTGACTATCCTCAGCTTGGCTCTCTCTTCATGCTGTGCTTGAGATCATGCAAAATTATTCAACTAAAATCATTCAGCAGGAAAGGCACCACGAGCAATCAGGGTTTGCTGCTGAGAAGCTGTGGCCTTAACTTAGACTAGGCAGCAGGAGCCAGTGCAGCAGGGAGGCTGGCATATATCAGTGGTTTCCGGTAACTGAAGAGGTAGGCCCCTGCTGCTTCTTCTCTCCCAGCGCATGCTCAGCCCGGAGCCCCAGGAGGTGAATGGCTGGGAGCTCCAGCCCCATCTGGGGGCCACACCTTGCTGAGGATTTTCAACCAGGGCTTGGAGCCTCTCAGAGGCACAGTTCTGCTAGGTTGGAGTCATTGGACGGAGCAGAAGCTTTTGGAGCACAGAGCCATCTCTTCTGAGCTCAGAGAATCATGCTGCCTCCTGGGGTGTGGAGGGAGGCAGAGGAAGATGGGACCTGAAGGTAGGAGGAAGAAAGGGATGGGAGAGGAGAGCCAGGACTGTTGTAAGCACCCCTGGAGGATGGGACTTGCTTGTAGGCTGCTGCTATATTGTGAACCTGGGATGTGCCTCCAAAGGCCCTTTGTGTTGAAAGCTTGGTGTCCAGCTTGGTTCCATTGGAAGGTGGTGGAAAAGTGGGGTGGAGTGAGGCTGTCTTAGTTACTTCCTCGTTTCTGGGACAAAATACTTGACGCACCCACAAGTCAAAGGGGGAAAGGTTGCTTTTAGCTCACATTTTGTAGAGGTTTCAGTCCAGAGTTGGCTGCCTCCGAGGCCGGGCGACGTAGTGGAGGGTTGTGGCCGAGGGAAAAAACTCATGGCAGGAAGCAGCAATACTCAGGGTAGGAGGAGGGACCTGTCTGTCTGTCTGTCTGTCTGTCTGTCTGTCTGTCTGTCTATATCCTCTCCTGGCCAGGTCTACAGTGACTCACCTCTTCCCACCAGGCTTCGTCTCCCAGCATCCAACTGAGCAACAAGTATCGCACACACGATCCAATCACTTCCCCAAAGCCCCACCTGTGGGTGCATGTGGTTTTGGGGAGACATCTAGATAGAAGTCATAATTGGGGCTGCTGGGAGATCCTTGGGGAATGTCCTCCAAGGGGATGATGGGGCTCTGATCTCATTCTCTTTTCTCTCTTCTGCTTCCCAGCTGCCACGAGAATGGTTTGCTCCACCGGGTAACCCACTGTGATACGCTACCTTTCTACCTTGCCACAGCCCCCAAAGCAATGGAGCCGGTCGATAGTGGACTGAGACCTCCAAGACTTTGAGACAAAGTAGACCCGTCCTCCTTTTAAGTTGGTTATCACAGGCATTTTGTTATAGTAACGGAAAGCTGATGAGCACAAGTACTTATCAATGTGTACTCTTCTCTCCAGTCCTGCTGGCATGCAGTGTGGAGCCTAGAGGGAACTCTACCATAAATGCCTCTACCCCTTCACCCTCTTTTCTTCCAGGTGATGTTCCACCCATCCATTCTTAGAATTCACATGCAATGCTAGGCTGCTCTGCAGAGACAAGGAGTTGCTTCAAGTCTTCAAAATGAGGCTCCACTTCAAAACAAATCTGCTCTTTCCTATTTTGGAGTTTAGTTCTGCGCCTTCTTTGTTCTCCCAACTGGAATCCTTGGCCTGTTCTCTGGAGCCTCATATTCCCTTTCAGCCCCCCCTAGTTCCTACTTTTCTTCCCAGTTGATTTCACTTTCCATCACCACTGACTTCCTGGGATACGTTACCCATATCCCCCATCATCACCACCTTGGTTCTCCCTGCCAGGGCCAGAGGGATGGAATCTCAGGAAGAGGTCAACTTTGTGCCTGGATTCCATGCCAGAGTTCAGCATTGAGTGAAATTAAAGGTCACTAGAGTCAGACAGGCATCTTTCTCAGCTTCTCCTGCTCTTGCTTTCTGGGTTACTCTGGGCCAGTTGTCAGTCTGTGTCTCTATGAGCCCCTTTGGCACATGCAGATGTTAGCCTTTCTTCCAAATGTTGGAAGAGGAGGCTGACAAGACCAGGTAACAATGTCAGGTGTGTGACACACAGAAGGGGCTCGGGAGATGCTGGCTCTGTCCTTCCTCTCCCCTCCTCCTCCTCCTCCTCCTCCTCCTCCTCCTCCTCTTCCTCCTCCTCCTCCTTCTCCTCCTCTCAGGTGTGCACTGCCAGTGCTCAGCTGCAGAGTCCTGCAGAAGCAGTGCTGCCTCTCAGGGCCTTGTAGTTGTGTTAGAGCTCATGATGTGACAGCAGAAGAGATAGAACCTGCTCGGCTTCTGGAGACACTCTGTTCTGGACAACAGAACCCAGAAACATGGGGAGATCCAGAGCTCTCCACAGGTCTCAGGCAGGACCCCAAAACTTCATCTGTGAGGCAGGCAGGAAGAAGCCCCTGGAAGTCCAGCCACACCCTCCGGGAGGGTAGAGGAGGCAGCAGCCGCTCCAGGAAAGACGAGGAAGGGAAAGTGTCAGGTGTCCCCTGGTTCCATGACCTCAGCCTTGCACACTCATCTTTTCCCAGCGGCCCTTCCTTCCTGCTGAGTCAGGATTTCAGCCTGGCAGGGTCCCACCAACCACTTTGCAGGTGAGGAAAGGGAGGCACCAGCTGGGTGTGAGCCCTGTGCCTCTTGCTTTTGGTCCAGCGTTCTGGATCTCCCAGGTGTCTGGGCTCAGTGCAGAACAGAAGGGAGGCCCACAGGTGGGCTGCGGCATCCCCGAGAGGGAAGGGAGGATTGAATGCATAGAGGCTCTTGGCCAAGTCCTGCTTCCCTGGACCTGGGCTTGTTCCCTGGGTGTTCACTTTATATAACTCATTACACTCTCCCTTTATGGGTTATTCAATTTTTGGTATTTGTGTTATATTTTACAATAAAAAGCTTTAAAAACTCCAATAAATCTCACTGAAGCCAATTACAAAGACTAGAAAAGCAAGCAGGCTAAGGCCGCTGAAGGTGTGCAATGGTGCAGGCCCCAGCTGGCCCCTGTGGGGTGGGCACAGAGTCCTTGCTGCTCCGACACGGAGCTGGGCATGGGGTAGGACACCTGCTAAGGGCTCAGGGTAGGCACCGTGGCTCTTGGACCTTGTCAAGAGTGAGGCTGTCAGCGCCGTCCCTGGCTTCCCCTTTGAGGCCTTGCCCACGCCCATGAACCCATGCGCTGTGGTTCTCTCAGAGCATGGGTCATTGGGAGTCTGTGGCCAGAGTCTCCTCCAAGTCCTGCTGCTCCTTTTGGTAAAATAGAAGAGCTGGGGGAGAGAGGAAAATCGTATCATTTGGGAATGCTCCCCAAAGCCTCTAGATTCTGTGCCCTGGAGGAAGTGTGCCACCCACAGGCCCTGAGAGGTCACCTTACCTTCCCAAGGCTACACAGTCCCTGCGCAGCTCTGCATGGAGGGAACTTACCCGGGGGTCACTGTCTGCCTCTCCTGTTCCTGGCCTTGGACTCTGCTAAGAAGATGGCATCCCACTCCCTTGCCCCTGGTGATGCGGGGCTGGTTCTGAGCACTTGTGACTTCTCAGTGTTTTGAGATTTAAGGCCAGGCACACTGGTGGCCTCCAGCTCCCTGGGCTGTGGGTGGGAGGAGGGGCATGAATCATCCTTCATCTCCTGGTGCTTAATAAGAGCTTGGCTATAAATGTAACCAGGCTGTTTCTGGCCACCACCTCCTCATGTCGCCTGGCAGTTGGTTCCCAGCCCTCTCAGAAGCCCCTAGCCAGCTTCCACCTCTCCCTGGGGAAGGGGACAGGCCCTCTGGAGTAGGCTAGGGAGAGGGCAGCCTAAATGGGAGACCCCATCCTCTGTCAGGGACTTTATGGTGCTGGGTAAGCAGCTACTCTGTTCTCTTGGCAAGGTGCTGGGCACTAGGATATGCTAGGAAGTCCTTTCCTTTTCAACACCTAGGAGATTCCAGGGGAGCCTGAAGGAGACCCTCAGCAGAGCAGATAATTCCCTGGGATTGTGGTCTACAGTGGTCAGCACCTGCTCTGAAATCAAGGTGCTGGGTCCTGGGCTGCCATGGGGCCTTCATGGCCCAGAGAGGGTTCTCCAGGGAGATGGCTGCGCTGGTAGGGTGTGGCATCCTGCTCCGGTGGATGGGAGTGTGTGTGTGTGTGGGGGGAGGGCAGAGCAGGCAGATCCAGAGGAGGAAGGGAAAGAGGACAGGAGAGCAGAAGATCTGCCAGCCAGGAGTAACGGTGGGGCCTTGGGCAGAGTGACCCGGAGCCTGTGGGGTAGGGCTGCCCTGGTGGCTCACCTTTACTCTGAGCACCAGGTGGAGGGTGTTAGAAGAGGATGGGTGAGGTAGTGGTCTAAGTGAGTGTTTTAGGGAGATTGGAAACAGGCATGGAGTCATCTTTTGCTCATCAAAACTCTCAGAGCCCTGCCAGGCCTGCTGTCTTCCCTGGGGACCACCCTACCCTGCCGAGCCCCCAGAGCTGCTTTATTTTTTGCCAAGCCGTTTCTCATCCACATGGGGCTCTCTTGTGATGCTGCATTTACTACATCCTGGGCTGCACCTCCGAGCTGGGTTGCAGACAGCTCCTGGGTCCAGGACCAGGAACTCAGCCTTGTTCGGGACTTGCCCAGGGGTCTCTGCAGATCCAGTGAAGGGTGGGGATAGCTGAGTGGGGAAGGCCAGGTGAGGGTGCCTCCCTGGGGCTGCTGGGGTCCTCAGGAGGCTGAGAGGAGGCCGCGGTCCAGGAAAGCGCTTCCCTGCTGGGCTCCAGCTGCATGCAACGTCTTGTGTACATGTGCACACTTATGCATGCTCACTTACACTCACGTGAGCACGCGTACACACACACACACACACACACACACACACACTTTATACTTTGCTTTCTTGCCTTTGTCTTGATGGATCTTCACAACTACCCCAGTTCAGTGCTGACCAACCTCTTAGGGTTTTCAAGGCTACAAACAGCTCACTGTGGCATGTGTGCCGTCCTTCGGTGGAAGGGAAATCAAGCCATTGCTCATCGAGGGTTGCCTGGAGAGCTACAGGAAAAGTGCTTCAAACGATAACCAGAGGGCTGCAGCAAGGAAAAGTTAGGGTTGTTGTCGTTACTTTAGGCTCAGAGAAGTAAAATGACTCGCTGAAGCATGAGGGGCTGAGCGGTGTGGAAGGGGCAGGGCTTAACCCTGCTACCTTTCCTCCTCCCAGCTTCACCTGCCTGGGTTGCCACTGCCCAGGG
>NW_004524648.1:11030369-11033239 GCF_000260255.1 Octodon degus | reverse complement strand
TCACCAATGTGCAGAAGACCCTGCACCTCTCTCTCTCTCTCTCTCTCTCTCTCTCTCTCTCTCTCTCTCTCTCTCTCCCCCTCATGTGAGCAGGCCTCAGTCTCTCTCTTTCACACCACACACACACACACACACACCCCACAGGAGCTATGGGAGTACTTGGTGCCATCCATGTGACCCCATGGCCCACAGGGCCCCTCTGAGCTGTGAATTCTGGGGTCAGCCCGCAGATGGCCTCTGTAAGGCCTGGAAGATGGGTGGGGTGGCCAGGAGGGGAAGGTGGGAAATGAGCCTCATTCCCTGCCTGCTGCCTGGAAGATCAGGACTCCTGGCCCTGCGACCTGCCACCCAGCAAGCACTCCTGAGCGGCAGTCACGCTGTTGTCCCTCCCAGCGCTCTCTCCATTGGTCTCATCCCTGCAAGTTCCTCCACTCCACCATGTCTCTCTTCTTCCCCACTGTCATTTGTCCTTCTACTCTTGACCAATCCCAAGCTTCCTTTGCTGGCAAAGCCGACCTTGTGTTGCTGCTGGCCCAGGGCCCTTTGCTCTGTCCATTCACAGAGGGGCGGGGGCTCTGGATACGAGTAGCTGAGGGCCAGTCATGAAATACGTGTGCTTAGCAGGGGAAGCCATGGGTCCCTACCAGGCCCTGCTGGGTTTTGACTGTGCAACCCTGACAGATTTCGGAAGCTCTCTGAGCACCAATTTCTTCATCTGCAAGCCAGGATGGACAAGGCATGCCACATGGGCTGTTTTGCTTTTTGATCCCAGAGTGAGATAATCAGCCCAGATCTCCTGCATGGTGCCTGATAGATGCTGTGTGTGTGTGAGTGTGCGTGTGCGTGTGCGTGTGCGTGTGCGTGTGTGTGTGTGTGTGATACTTTCCCATTTCGTCCTTGTAAGAGGAGGCTGTTGAGGCAGGGATGGGGTGAAAAGATAAAACAGAAAACCCACAAAAGACATGGACTCTAGGAGCTGCCCCGGCAATGCCCTGCAGAATCAAACCTATACTATCATTGCTTAACCAATTTCACAGGAAAAGAAAAATATCAAATGATAGCTACAAATGAAAAGCAAACAGAGCAAAAACCAATACTCATTTATCTAGTACTAGATTGCTGTCAGAGGAGGGGCTGGTGCTTCTGCCTGAGGACCCGTTGATTCTGACGGTACAGAAAGATGGCAGGTAAGGGGTGCTCTCTCTTCCTCAGCCTTGGAGGATGAGGGGAGAGAAGAGAGGAGGGGTTCAGGCAGAGAAACAGGAGGGAGCGCCAGGGCTCTAGGAAGATGAAATTGGAAGGCAGCTCCTGGGAAAAACACTGTGAGGTTCCTTCATCCGAGTAGAGGTGGCTTTCTGCCTGCAAAGCCTTTCCAGTTCTGCCCGAAGGCACAGTGAAGTCCAACAGAGCAAATCCAATCACTGGCTAAAGTGTGGACCCCTGCACAGAGCTGCCATGAGCTATTAGGCATGTTGTGCACTGCACACACCTCTCAGCAAGAGAGCGAGTGGGGGCTGAAGCTCAAGCTACGCCTGGCTCTGTGAGGCCTGTGTCCTGGCGTAGGATACCGTCCTCCCAGAGGAGGGGCAGAGGCTGCACCAAGGCACCACCAGGACCCGTGGATGAGGCCAGGAAGACGCCTGAGCTGGAGATAAGCTGGGTTAGAGTCACCGTAGTGAGGAAGGGGAGAGTGCTTCCTCAGTCAGCCCAGGGGCCTCCGCACATCGGAAACTTGTCGCACGGTGGCTTCTTACTTGTCTGTTTCTTTTTCTTGAACTGTGAGAGCGGCCTGAGCAAGAGGGTATGACAGTGGGTACAGGGCACAGGCTGACTGGGAAGGAAGGGAGGAAGGAGGAAGGGAGGAAGAAGGAAGGAAGGGGGAAGGAGGAAGGAAGGAAAAAGAAGGAAGGACACTAGGGTGGGAGAGAGGGAAGAAACAGGGAGACAAATAGAATGGAGGATGAAGAAGTACTAGGAAGGAGGGACGAAGGGGAAAGGGTGCTGGAGAACAAAGGAGGAGCTGTCTCAGTTATTCTTCTCTCATTGCCGGGACAAATACCCACACCCAAAATGAATGAAAGAGAGTTTTATTTAGCTCACAGTTACTGGAGGTTTCAGTCCATACCTGGCTGGCTCCAAGGCAGGGCGGTGATGGCAGAGGGCAGCCTTTCCTGGTGGCAGCAGACAGCAAGAGGGCACAAGGGAGGAACAGCAGCAACAAAATGGCAACAGAGAGGAAGTCTGTCTCTCTGTCTCTCTTACATTACATTCAGGCTGTCTGTCTCAGGCTGAGGGTAGCACTCACACCCATAATCCCAATAGTACTAAGACCTATAATCCCAGTGCATCATGAGTTAATCTCAAACTCTAGAGGCCCGCCCCATCTTTGCAAGAGGCTTTGGGTGGGGGAACGACTGGACACAAACCATAACACGGCAGATGAATGAACACGGGTGTAGCAGGAGAGCAGGTGCTGCGAGTAGAGGAGAGAGTGAGGCTGAGAAGCGCTGGAGGGAAGAGAAGGCAGGCAGTGGGTGGCTGAGAAGCCTGGTGTCCTGGTAGGCCTAGGGGGGGAGTCATTTTGGGGGTTTCATGTCTGCTACAGTCTACATGGTTCCACCCTGACTCCTGTGTTGAAAGCTAAACCCCAGGCAAATGGCCTGAGGATAGGGACTTTGGGAAGTGATCAATCAGGTCATGAGAGCGCGGCCGCATGAATGGGACTAGTGCCCTTATCAGAGAGGCCTCAGAGAGCCACCTGGCTCCTCCCACCATGTGAAGGCATCATGAGAGGGCACCACCTCTGAACCGGGATTCGGGTTCTTGGCACGTTGAGCTCTGACTTGCAATCTTTTTTTTTTTTTTTTTTT
>NW_004524648.1:11014988-11030269 GCF_000260255.1 Octodon degus | reverse complement strand
ATGGCAATGTGTCTTTCAGTTTAATAAATTTATTTTATTTATTTGTGTGTGTGTGTGTGTGTGTGTGGCCAGCTCAGTCCACCTGGGGGTGAGGCTGGCTGGCATGTGGTGCTGGGGGATTGAACTGCGGTCCTTGTGCTTCGCTAAGCTTTTTCCAAGTAGGTGCTTTAGACCACTGAGCCATCTCGCCAGCCCATGACTGGCAATCTTGAGGACTGTGAGAAAGATTTCTGTTGCTCACAAGCCTCTCACTCGGTGGGTTTGTGTTGCCGCGGAATGGACTAAGATTGAAGTCCATGCCCGGGAGGCCCCTGAGGCCTGTGAGTGCTGTGCCCCGGCTCTTGGTGGCGTGTCCATTGCAGCTTTGACCTGTGCATGGAGGACTGTGCGTGCTCAGTGACCTTGCTTTTGTGGGTTACTGATGAAGGACAGAGGTGTCTTCTTCCTTGCCATATTATTCCCAGGTCTCTACCTCTGCTGTTTCTTCCTTCAAAAGAGCTGAAAACTTGGTAACCTAAAGTCCTGCAGGGTACTGGTGTGACGGAGTGACCTGGATTCCCCTCTCATCTCTGGGGACAAGGCATTTCATAAGTTAATGTAGCTCTTCTGTGGTTTCAGCCCACAGGCTACCTATTTTGGGCCCAGATTGACTGAGGGGAGCTTGATTCTGTTGTTCACTTACTACGTGACTTTGGTGAAATCGGTTAACCTCTCTGCCTGCCTCCTCGTAAGGGCAGTATCATCTCATTCAGGGATACTGGGATGGCACAGAAGACCTGTACACCAAGTGCTGGTAAGTGGAGCTGGCGCACAACACGTGGCAGTGGCATTTCTAGCCATGTCTTTCCCAGGAATTACTATCTCCTCTTTCCTTGGGCGTCTGGTGTCTCACCCTACTTTAACATTCAAATCCCATGTAAGTGACTGAGTCCTCAAATAGGAATGTGTAGCGTCCTCTAAAAAGGCCTATCTTGTCTCACCCAAGGTAAGGCGTGAAGGACTTCGCATGTCTTTGCACAGAGGACTGAACAATTAAGGGGCAGGATCTAGTTCCAGCTAAGATGGTGCAAGCAATCTCACCCTCCTTCTCACATTGAATATAGTGAATCATTTTGGACAGAACACATGGCATAGCAGTTTGAGGATCCTGCAAGGGAAATGACGATAAGCAGATGGGGAAGGAAGACCAGAGTGTGAAGGACCACTCAGCTGCTGCTGGTGCGCTTCCTGTCAGCTCGGGTGTAACTGAGCCCACTGAGGGTAGCCAGATGGACAAGGGTACAGATTAGGAAGAGGCTGATAAGAGGGAAGGGGAGTCTTGATGTTCTCTCTTTTCACCCTTTGCGTATGCCCCAGTCCCCAGGTCATCCTGTGACATCAGAGTGGAGGCAGAAACAACATCAAAGTGAGGCTGTGCCATGACCTAAATCTTTGTGGGAGGAACCCTTTCACCTGTGAGCATAGAAGCTATGGTTCCAAGACTTTTAAGCAGACCTGCTGTTGTTCCTCTCCCTCTCTTTCTTTCTACTGCCCCTGGTGCCGGCACAAACAGCAGAATGAATATATGGCAGATTACATTAAGGAAAGTTTCACCTTTCTGGTTGGAGAAGAGGAGAGTTGCCGAAGAATAGAAAAGTAGTAAAATGATTATGGAAAGAGAGGAACTTAAGAAACAGACTGCATAAAAGTATTTGTAAACATTAATAGATTTAGTTTTGAGCAGTCTATCCTAGATATTGATAAATGAACCAAATGGTAGACTTGTCAAACTCGATGAAGAGGCTTTGAAAACAAACTTAGTTTTGGAACCACAACTCATAGAAAGTTCGTTGGAATTTGTGATCTGATCCCAACTGGGTTGGTTTTGTGTTAAAAACAAAAACATTGGGTTGGCCAGATAGCTTAGTGGATTAAAGCACCTGTGGGCAGGTGCAGGGGCCAGGGGTTTGATCCGCAGGTCTGCCATGCTGGCCCCACCCCCGGGGTGCACTAGGTGTGGTGGTGCGGGCCTGTAATCCAAGCTCTTGGGAGGCTGTAAACATGCAGATCACTATGCATCTGATCTATTAGTGAGACCCTGCACACCCCATAGACCATTCCCTAAAACACAAGAAACAAAAACATCAACTTTCTCCATAGGAGTTAAATAAGACTCAGAATTATACTGTGATATTCAAAAAGTCTAAGATGCAACCCAAATTACAGGTCACTGGAAGAACAGGAAAATACCAACATTCATAGGAAGAGACAACCAAAACCAAGGTGACAAGGAACCTGGAGTCACAAGGAAAAGATCTCAAGATTTCAAGTATAAGCATATTTCAAGAGTCAAAGAGAAGCAGTCTTTAAACACATGGGAAGGACTTGGAAAAAAAGAGAACCAAATAGAAATTTTAGAACTGAAAAAATAATAAATGAAGTAAAAATATCTCACAAGATGACTTAAAAATGGAATCTATATGACAGAGAAGTCAGAAACGTTGAAAATAGATCATTAGAAATTTTCCAATCTTAACAACAGATAAGAATGACTTAATGTAAATGAACACATGAAAGAACACTGGAAGTTCTAAGCTTTGTGTCTTCAGAATCCCAGAGAGGGATGAGAAAGAATAATGTGTTGAAAAATATTTAAAGAAATAGATGAAAACTCCCAAACTTGTTTTTTAAATTAAAAAAATTTATTTAGTTATTTTTTTGGTGGAACCAGGGATTGAACTCAGGCCCTCGCGCTTGCCAGGGAAGTGCTTATTCCAGTGAGCCATCTCCCTGGCCCAAAATTTATTTATTTATTTATTTACTTATTTATTTGGTATGTTTCTTGCTATGCAGCTCTGACATGTAGTGATCCTCCTGTCTCAGCCTCCACAGAGCTGGGATTACAGGGGTGCACCCCCACACGCGGATTCAACGGCTGGCACAGTGTACCCGGGGTTCAGGTGCCAGCACAGCATGAGGTACTAGAGATTAAACCTGTGTCCTTGTGCTTGCCAGGTAGGTTCTTAGACTACTGAGCTATCTCCCCAGCCACAAACTCCCAAATTTGGCTGGAGAGAGGAGCAATCAAATCTGGTATTCACTGAGACCATTTACTCAAAGAAATTTCCATCCAAAGCACCCAGCATCAAGTCACACTAGTCAATAGTCATGACAATGACAAATCTTAAGGTAGCTAAAAAGAAAGGACATATTACTTACAGGGGAACAATGATTCAGATTGCATGTGATTTCTTACCAGAAACTGTGGAAGCAGAAGGAAGTGGCTCACGCTTACATTGCTGAGAGGAAAGCATTGTCAGCTCAATTCTGTCTTCTGTAAAAATTCACTTCCTGGTAAAAGTGAAAAGCATTCTCAGATGAAAAACTCTCCAGAGATATCACACCTGCCTGAAAAAGAGTAGCTCAAGAACATTCTTAAGACGGAAGAGGAATTATGCTGGAGGTAAGTGTGGAACATCATGAATAAGGGACGGGCAAGAGAAACACTCAACATTCAGGCAAATGTAAGAAACTGTTATTCTCATTGGTTCTTTAGAATATGTTGGGTGGGCTCTAGAAGCAAAAATTACAGTGCTGTCTTGAATTTTAAATATACATTTAGATATAATGTGTAAGACAACTATGACATAGATTGGTGAGGAGAAAGGGGACTATCTGGTGGTAAGAGTTCACATTCACATGGGAGTAGTAACAATAATTCTAAGTAGATTGTATAAAGTTCAGTATTATTGTATTGCTATCTCTAGAGCACTTGCTAAAAGAACTATACGAAGAGATAATAAAGGTATAATAAATAGAGCCAACCAGATAGTTTAATCAGCTGATTAAAGTGCCAGTTTAGGCAGATGCACGGACCAGGGTTTGATCCCGGGCTCCACATGCTGTGCCAGCCACATCTCTGGGGCGCACTGAGATGGCGATTGAGACTGGGCACGGTGGTGCGTGCCTGTAATCCCAGCACTTGGGAGGCTGAAAACAGGAGAATCACTAAGAGTCTGATCTGTGTAGTGAGACCTTGTAGTCCCTGTACTAAATACATCAAAATAAACACATAATACAAAAAAGTTAACCTTACCTAGAAATCAGGAAAGATGAAATCAGAAAGAGGCAAAAAAGAATAGGGAGAATACAGGGAAGCGGAAAAATCTAATTATATCAATAATTACATCAAAACCAAGTGATCTAATAATAACTATTATATAGACACATCAAAATGAGATTTTTAAAAAGCTACCTACAAGATTTTCACATCAAAGCCATGCAAATACTTGGTAAAGTAAAAATGGATAGCTATATTAATATAAGTCAAAGTAGACATTTGAACAAAAAATGACCAGGGGTACAATGTGTTATTAAGTGATGACTAAAAAAGCCAATTCACAAGAAAGCCACAAAAATCTAAATGCAGATCACATTTAGCAACAGAGCTTCAAAATACACAAATCAAAAACCAACAGAACTAAAAGAAGATATAGAAAAATCCATACTTATAATCAGAAATGTCAATATTCTTTTTTCATTTATACACAGAACTAGTAGACAGAAAGTAAGTAGGGTTGAGGATCAGCGTTAGGTAAACTACACCTAATAGGCACTTGTAGAACATTCAGCTGAACAAGCGTCGATCACACCTGCTTTTTCAAGTAGACACCAAGCACTCACCACAATAGGTCATAAAACAGATCCTAAATTTAAATTGGAATCATACAAAGCAGGTACACTCATCATGTGCAATAAGACTAGCCATTGCTAATGGAAAGGTAACAGGAAAATCTCCTGGACACTTGATATTAAACAACATAATTTCATGAGGCATGATAAAAAACATAGCAAATGTTTAAAGTTTTAAAGAACACATCACTCTAAAAGACGCGGTGTCATGAACTCCCTTCAAAATACTCCCTCTCATTTGAAACACTCTTGTCGCATCATTCTTGACATGTTAAGCATTTTTAGATGTTCTCTTTTGTGCGTGTTTGTAGTTGTGTTGTCCTATTTACCTTTTGTGGTCATTTTGACTTTAGAGACGAGGCAGAAGTCTCCTGGTGCCAGATCCAGTAAATAAAGGGGAAGAGGATGCATTTGAATATTTTTGATTGAAACTGCTGTAAATGCTTTGAATTGATTCAGGACGTTGAAGCAACCATAAAAAGACACTCATGAAAGAGGACTTCCAGAACTCCTACAAGCAGGAGTATTTTGAGGGGAATTAGTGGTAATGTGTCTTTTACTGTAATACACTCAAAAATTTATTTAAACATTCACTGTAGTGTCTGATCATACCTCCTACAAGTCATGAATCAAAGAGGGGAAAAAACCTCAAGGGAAATAAGAAAATATTTGAACTGAATGAAAATGAAAATACAACACATCAAAATTTGTGAGATGTAGTTAAAGCAGTATTTAGAGGCTATGTTATAGCATTATACAACTATACTAGAAAAGAAGAATGATTGATAATCTTAGATTCTAGCTTAAATAACCAGAAAGGTGAGAACAAAATGAATACAAAGAAGGAGAGGAGGAAAATAAAATGAAGACATCAATAATACTTGAGAAAATCAGTGATACCCCAAAGTGGTTCTTTTTAAAAATAGCGAATTTTTAAAGCCTCTAATGAGACAGATGTGTGTGTGTGTGTGTGTGTGTGTGTGTGTGTGTGTGAGAGAGAGAGAGAGAGAGAGAGAGAGACCGACAGACAGAGAGAGAGACAGAGAGAGACAGAGACAGAGACAGAGAGAGACAGAGAGAAGAGAGAAGAAAGGAGAAGAGAGGAGAGGTGAGGAGAAGAGAAGAGAGGAGAGGATAAGAGACGAGTGGAGAGGAGAGGAGAGGAGAGAAGAGAGGAGAAGAGAGACAGACCAACAGGCAGGCAGGCAGGCAGGCAGGCAGGCAGGCAGGCAGGCAGGCAGGCAGGCAGGCAGAAAGACAGACAGACAGACAGACAGACAGACAGACAGACAGACAGACAGACAGACAGAGACAGTAAGATAGGAGACAGAAAGAGTATGATCAATATCAGGAATGAAAAAGGCTATATTGCTACAGGCATTAAAAGATAAGAGGATTATTCAAACAACTCCAATCACATAAATTAGATAACACAGATTAAATGGATCATTTCTTCAAAAACCATTCTTATGGGTTGAATGTCTCCAAAATTCATCATCTGACCCCCAATACCATGATACTAAAGAGGCTGGGCCTTTAGGAGGTAGTGAGGTTATAACGGCGAATCTGTCACGAACTGAATTAGTGCCTTTATGTGAGGAAATATGAGCCGAGATGATTTTTCTCTGCCACATAAGGATAGAAGCAAGGATGCCTTCTTGAACACCGAGGAGAAGGCGCTCACTGGGCAGCAGAGCTGCTAGCACCTTGACCTTGAACTTTGCAAAGAACTATAAAAAATAAGTGTTTGTTGTCTAAGCCACTCAGGCCATGGTATTCTATTACAGTAGCCAGAACTAAGCAACCGAAACTCCTTCAAGAAAAAGTAGATGACTGAAATAACCCTACAATTATTAAATCAGTTGAATTTGTAGATAAAAGTTCTTTTAAAACAATAAACCACCCTGTCAAGATAGCTTCCCTGGCAAATTATGACAGAGAATATTTTAGAAATATTCAAAAGAATGCTATACATCTTCTTCCAGAAAAATAGATGAGGAGAAAAGGCTTTCCAATTTACTTTATGAGATTAGCATTATCCTGGCACCAAAACTGACAGAGAAAGCACACAGAGAAGATCAATTTCTCTCACACAGTCACTAAATTTCCTAAAACATATGAGCAGATTGATTCTAGCATTAGTCATATACACCATGACTAAGTAGGGTTTATCACAGGAATGTCAAGCTGGTTAAATATTTGAGAATTAAACAATACAAGCTGCCATATTAACAGCCCAAAGAACACATGATTAGATCAACTAATGCCGAAAACACACGTAACAAAATTCAACATCAGCTCGTGAGAAAAACTAGAAACATAACAGAACTTCCTCCACTTGATAAAGGATATCTATTTTAAAAACTACCACTAAAATCAGACTTACTAGTGAAAAATAGACTAGAAATGAATATAACAAAACATGTAGTAATTCCGTATGCCCAAAACTACAAAATGCTGATGTAAGAAATCAAAAAAAGGCTTAAGTAGAAACAGAGAGACTTTTTTGTGTGTGTGTCTCTATCTTCAAAAATAAAGATGGGCTGGTGAGATAGCTCAGTGGACTAAGTGCCTGCTTAAGCAGGCACAGGGAGTGGGGTTCAACTACTGGTACTACATATGTTATGGTTTGTGTCTAGTTGTTCCCCCAAAGCCTCGTGCAGTCATGGGGTGAGGACTTGTAGAATTTGTGTTAACTCATGATCCACTGGGATTATGTGTGATCCAAGGCTGGGATTATGGGTTTTAGTACTGCTGGGATTACCCATAGGTGGGTGAATACTGGGAAGTACCCATAGGTGTGAGTACTTCCCCTACCCTGGGGCAGGTAATTTGCCTTACAATGTAAGGTGGGAAGAGAAGCTAGCTGCTTGAGCTGCTGCTACCCCCTCTTTTGCACTCTTGCTCTTTGCCGCTGCCATGAAAGGTTGCTTTCTGCTCTGTGCTGCTCTGCTTTGGACCCAGCCGAGTATGGACTGAAACCTCCAGTAACTGTGAGCTAAATAAACCTTTCCTTCCTTCATTTTGAGTGTCAGGTATTTGTCCCAGTAACGAGAGAAGAGTAACTAAGACAACATACCATGCCAGCCCCATCCCTGGGCACCCTGAGCCAGCGACTGAGACCGGGTGTGGTAGCACATTCCTGTAATCCCAGCACTGGGGAGGCTGAAAACAGGAGGATCACTATGAGTCTGAGATGCATAGTAAAACTCTGTACCAAATACATTAATTAAATGAATGAATGAACGAATAAATAAATAAATCTCAATGCCTCATTAAATTATCCAAACCATAAATTTTAATAAGGAAACAAACAGTCCAATGTAAAGAATGGACAAAAACTTAAACAGGTACATCACCAAAGACAACATATAAATGGCAGGCACGCACATGAAAAGGTGTTCAGCGTCTTTAGCTCTTGGGGAAATGCACATTAAAATCATGACGCAATACCATTACAGCTATGGGGATGGCTAAAATAACAAATCCGAACAAGAATAAGTGCTGGTGAAGGTATGTGGAGAAACTAAAGCTCTCATCTTTGCTGGTGAGGATGTAAATGGTGTAGCTGCTCTAGAAAACAGATGGACAATTTTTTTTTTTTTTTTATTATCAAAGAAGACATCATACAGCTCAGCACCATCATTCCTAGGTTTAGTTCATTTGGTTTCTTTTTTGAGACAGGGCCTCAACCAGATTCTCAGGCTGATCTTGAACTTATGGTTCTCTTGCCTCGTACTGCCTATCTCTTCCCCAAGTACTTAGTTGCCGAAGTACCTGGGATCACAGGCGTGTGACACCCTGGTAGTCCTAGATATTTACCTTAGAAATTTATGTCAGTCAAAAGTCTGCAGGTGAATGTTTATAGAAGTTCTACTTATAACCACCTAAATTGGGAAACAACTCAGTTGTCCTTCAGTGGGTGAATGGATATGGTACATTGATGCAATGGACAGCTCTTTAGCAACAAAATGAATAAACTATTGGCCCACAGACCACATTGAATAAGTCTCAAGGGCATTATGCATTGCAAGAAAAGCCAGTCTCCCCAGGCTTCATACTGTACAATTCCACATATTTATATGGTATGCTGGGAAAAATAAATTATTTGTGATGAAGAACAGGATTTGGGGAGAGTTTCACTGAAGCGACAGACCAGGGGGTACTTTCTTGGGATGACAGAACTGTTCTGTGGTGGTAGGCATGTGGCTCTATATGGGTGTCAAAATCCATAGAACTGAAATTTTAAAACTCAGTCTTATTCTAGGTTTAACAATTTTTTAAGAAAGAGAAGCATAAGAGTAGAGAACCTTGACAGGCATCAATACCTTGAAGTCCCTAGTAATGGAAGGAAGAGAGTTGCTGAGGGAGGGGAGCCACAAGTCCACTCACCAGCAGGTCCCATCCCCAGAGCCAGGCCCTGGAGGTGCACGTTTTGTGGTCAAGAGAAGAACAGCTTCCCTTTGATCATCATTTTTCATTATCACCATCCCAGCTGGTCTGGCCAGAGGGCCCTGGGAAGCCCAGTCTTACCTGACTGCACACATTTAAATATCCTTCAACCCAAGCAGACCAATCATTCACCTTCCTCTCAGGGAATCTTCTCCAGCTGTTCAGCCACAGCTGCCCATATCAGGAACCAGAGTGGTGT
This sequence comes from Octodon degus, assembly GCF_000260255.1. Taxonomy (NCBI): domain Eukaryota; kingdom Metazoa; phylum Chordata; class Mammalia; order Rodentia; family Octodontidae; genus Octodon; species Octodon degus. The sequence continues at coordinate 11,020,947 of NW_004524648.1, read as the reverse complement.
TCTGAGGCTTCCTGCCCATCTCCCATTAATCAGAAGCTCCTTCACATAGTTAGATCTCCATCACTGTATCCCTCATCCGAGCTACAGTCTGGGCCTATTGTCCCCCACTTGGCCTACAGGGGCAGCCCTCTGTCCACAGCAACCCAGCTGGCTCCATCCTTCCTCCACACAGCACCAGCATGCTCTTTCTGGAGAAGGGATCTCATTTCCCTGCTTAAGAGCACACCTCCTTCACACTGGCCTTTTAGGATGTAGGGTGTGGCTCCCTGCAACTTCATTTCATCTGTACTCTCTAGCCAGCTCTTCCCTTCCTGAGTCCTATTCTTCCTTTTGAAAGTTTTATCCATCTTCCCTGTTCCCTTATCTTCAAATTACTTCCTGTAACACTTTGGGTCTGGAATGGTACAGGGTCAGACCCAGGTTGGGACTATTGGAAGGTGGTGGAAACTTTAAGAGATGGAGCCTAGAGGGGATATGCAGGTCCCTGGGGTGTGTCCTTGAAGGGTTTGTGGGACCCCAATCTCTTCCTCTTTCTTTCGCTTCCTAGCTGCAAGGTAAGCAGTTTCATTCTAGCATATGCTAACAGGCTTATTAGAATGATGAACTAAGGTATCTACCATGCAGCTTTTATGATTTGGTCAGTTAATAAAGTATCTGCTTCAAAGGTTTTTTCTTTTATCTTTTTTCTTTTTTTTTTTTTTTTAGGGAGGTTTTTTCTAATATTTATTTTTTTCCACCTACAAACTGTAGCAAAACATGCTCAGCTTTATCATGCAGACAGGTGTCCTTCTACATTTTAAAATAATTTAGGCATGTATAAGTCGAGGAGTCTTTAGAAAGGAGAAAGTCAAGAATGATTAAGATGTTCCAATTTTGCCTTTGTAACTTTCCAGTAGTAGTAGTTAAAATGATGTCTGTTCATTGCCATGATGTCTGGCCACAGGCCCAGAAGCAAGTAATTTGGGGGGCTTGAACCTCTGAAACTCTGAGCCAAAATAGTCTTTTATCTCTGGTATTTCTTATGGTGATGGACAGTTGACAAGAATAACATCCATCCCGTTGGCTTTGCTATTTCCTATTTTTCCTTCCAGTCCCATCTTGAACATCTCCTACAAGTTCTCTGGGACTTCACCCCACCATGGAAGGCTTAAATATTCCTTCATGATTCACATTCCCTGGGGGCCTACCTCCCTTGCAGTATTTTCCAAGGGTATTAAGATGGTCTTCTAACTCCTTTTATAGCAGGGGAGGGGTGTATTACTACTATTAATGGTACTAGTCTTTCAGCATGTGCCTATGGCAGATACTGAGTAACTTATTGCTGCTACAGGAGTAGCATCAGGCTTTTTTTTTCCTGCCACCTTGACAGTGGGAAAAAGTGGATCTCTCAAGGTCTAATGGGTCTCTGTTGAATCTTCCAGAATTTGCTAGACTCAAGCCCATGTCTGATGGTCTAGAGTCTGCTTGAACAATGGGGAAAATACTCCTTTATGAGTCACTTTCCTCTTCCTGGGATAAAATACCCTATACCAGCACTAAAAGGAGTGTTTTGTTTTGACTTACGGTTCCAGAGGGTTTAGGCCATAGATGGCTTGTTCTGAAACAGAAGTAGCACAGAGGAAGGGCAGGACAGAGAAGAGTTGTTTAATTCATGGTAAGCAGGAGGCATGGGGAGAAGGGAGGATATGGGGACAAGCATAGACCTTTCCAGGTCATGTTTCCAGGGACCAGTCCTTAGCTCTGAATTGCACATGCAGGTACTGACTCGTTAGTGGGCTAATCCACTAAAGAACATATTTCTCCTGTGATCTGGTCACTTCTGAGCCCAGGAGACTTTGGGACAACATGGTAGATCTGAACCATACTAGAATCCAAGCTTCTTTCCTGCGATCCATTTATGCCCCTTTGATAGACTGTCCTGTAGGAGGAGGACTTCAACCTGAGTCAAGAGTTATTTGTAGGGACCCATTGGTCTCTCAGTGTACCTCAGGGGAGAAATGGCGGCAGGAGTGAGGAAAAGATAGATAAGAAGAAAAGGGCTGGGTCAAGTGGTGGTGCATAGTCGGATTGGCAAACAACCCCCAGAACAACAGTAAGGGCATTTACTTATACCTTTGCAAAGTTGGTATTGTGTGACACAAGGTTGCCTAGTGATGAATAGCTGACATTAACCAGACAGGGTGCTTTTCTCAGAACTGAGGTAGCTTGACTGCTTTAGACATTGAGTCCTAATCCTGGTCTCACACATACGACCACTTTCCTGCTTTAACAGCTTCCAACAGTCATTTGTTTACTTATTGAGATACAGTCCTGATACATGGCCTGGATTGATCTCAAACTCCCGGGCTCAAGTGATCTTCCTGTCCCACATTTCTTAGGATACTGAATTACAGGTGTGCACCAACACAACTAGCTGAGTTGCAGTTCTGAAGGAAAATTCTAGCTTTGATCCACTGTGTCCTGGAATAAGCAACTGTCATTCTCTGGACTTCAGTCTCCCATCTGTCTAGCAGCAGGACAAATGAAAGTGTCTTAGGGGGATCAGTGGTGAGGGTAGGTGGTAAGTGTCAGCCTCAGGCCAGTGGGATGACCCAGAGGGCAAGCTCTGAGTGGAAAACTCATTGGCGGTTAACCGTGTCACTCACACCCACTCTCAAAACACTCAGCCAAAGCCGGAGAGCAGAAGGTATGTTGGCAGGGTGGCCCCCCTTCTCTCACTCTCCCCTTAATTGCAGGGTGGGCAGCTGCTATTGCACCCCCCACATTACCCACATTTTGTTCAAACCTTTAATTTGTCAGTCAAAGGAGCAACAAAGCATTAGCAATGGGTGGAGCGGGCGCCAGGCAGGAAAGCACGTTCATTCAGCCAGGGCCTGGGTGGAAGGTGGATGTGTGATTACCCCGAGGTGGAATTGGGGGCTGGGGTGAAGCCTCGCTCCTTTGGTCCTTTCTTTTCCATACGCAGAGAGCACACTACTGCACAGAGGCAGGCAGGTGGCGCGCAGTGGGTTCTTTGCTTTGCTCTGATAGTTGCCATTAATAAAACATTACATTAAACCTGAGTTTGGAGGGGATAATTGGAGCCATTTGTCACATCTGCAGTCAGAGAGAGGGTTGGCTCTAGGAACAGAACTAGTGACCAGGCACTGGGGGGGTGAGCCAAAGACCAGCAAAGGAGTGCATTTCCTGAGAAGAGACAGGGTGGTCCAGGTCTGAGGCCCTGATCCTCCCGTTCCTTCAACCACAGGACATAAGGGATTTTAAGGACTTTCCTTAAAAAGGAGGCCAGGCCCTGATGTCACTCGGAAGAGTTGGAATCCCAGCCCCACCTCTTGCTAGCTGTTGTTCTCTAAGCTTTCTGAGGCTCAGTTTTTGTACCTGCAAGATGACTGCCTGCTGCCCTGAGCCACGTGCTATGTCAGCCCTACCCTCTGGGTGCGCTGAGATGGCGACTGAGATTGGGAGTGGTGGTGTGCTCCTGTAATCCCAGCATTTGGGAAGCTGAAAACAGGAGGATCACTATGAGTCCAATCTGTGTAGTGAGGCCCCTTAGACCCTGTAAAAAAAAAAAAAAAAAGAAAAAGAAAAGAAAAGGAAAGATGACTGCCTTAAACGCAAGGCTTTTCTAAGCACCGCATGACTTAATGCATCAGGAGTGCTGTGCTCAGTTCCACTCTGCCAGTCAGTCCCTCTTTCATTGCCGTGACCAACTACTTGAGGATAATACCTTCAAGGGGGGAAGGGTTTATTTTGAGTCATGGTTTCAGAAGTTACAGGCCATTGTCAACTGGCTGTATTGTGTGTAGGCCTGTGGAAAGGCAGGAACGTTGAGAGGGAGGGCACGGCGGAGGAAATCTCAGTTTGTGGTAGTCAGGAAGCAGAAAGAGAGAGAGAGAGAGAGAGAGAGAGAGAGAGAGAGAGAGAGAGAGAGAGAGAGAGAGAGAATGTACCAGCAGGCTCCTTCCCTCTCCCATGTGCTTCCATCTGGGCCTTCAGCCTGTTGGATGGTGTCTCCCACATTTGGGGCAAGTGTTCCTCACCTTTGACATTGCAGAGACACACCCAGAAGTGTGCCTTGTTAATTCCTAGGAGTCTCTCCAGCTCATCAGATTGATAATCAAGATTAAGGACTGCATTAGTAACAGTGTTGTATTATTAGTTTGCAGTAGGGTACAGGCCATGGGTGTGTGCCACCTATACTGGGCTGGAGGTCATTATTACAAAGAGGAAAAAGCAAGGGCTTTCTGCTTAGGGAGAGCACCCTGGCTTCCAACTCTGCTACTTGGCTACTTCCTTACCTTGAGAATTTGGATAAGTCACTCAAGCCCTCCAGGCTTATTTTCTACCTATAAAATTAGGATGTTCATGGCCTGCTCATAGAGCTAGCATAAAGCTCAAGTGTGAGGATGGATGCACATGTTCATCACATAGTGGGGATCAGTATGCCTTAGGACCCCCCTTTCCCTTTAAAAGAGACTCACTTCTGTTGTCGAACAAAGTACAGACTCTGTGAAGGTTCAAGCAGGGAAAGACAGGGGAAGGACCTCACCTGGCTCTGGTTCAGCTATCATCCAGGAGATGATACCACCTGCTGTGGGTAGCATCCTTGCTTCCAAATCTTGAGCTCTGTCTGTATTTGCACCCTTGAGAATGGGACTTTTGAAGTTCTTTCTATGATAGAGGATTTTAGTTCCCTTAGACTCTGGGCTTTGCCAGTTTACTTGCTTTGGTCCACAGAATGGGGTGGAACTTAAAGTTCTGAGATCAGTACTTAAGATGCTTTGTGTTTCAGCCTGCTATCTTGTTCCTCTGTCATTCTCAGGTGGAAGACTGGCTAGCCTGCTGACCCTGGAAGATGACACCATGTGAAGCAGAACTACTCATCCACTCCCGCTGTTGCAGGGCAGTTTGCCCAGATCACTCTGACCTTGGTCAAACAAACCCACGATGTCTCACTCATTTCCAGGAATAAAGTAGCTGTGGGAAGCTGCTGATCCACAATGCGAAGTGATCACCCACTCAATTTACCTGGTCCACCAAGACCACTCCCTGAACCCCAGCTTCATAACATTCCATCCCTCTGCATCCCAGCGTGAATTTTATTTCATTGTTTTATTCTTTGGAGGTAGGATCTCACTATGTAGTTCAGGCTGGTCTTGAACTCACTAAGTAGCCAAAACTGGCCTTGAACTCGCAACCATCCTCAAGGCTGCCTTAACTTCCCTAGTGTTGGGATTACAGGCATGCACCACCACTCCTGTCCTTCACCTGCATCCTCTAGCGTGCCCTGCACTCCTGGGGCAGGTTGCTCATCATGTCCAACTTGCTTGTAACAGTAAAGATATTCAGATAGACACTGCAGCAGGTCCTGTATTAGTCCAGCATCTGACTAATGGGCTTAGGTTGGGTCAAATGTCCCCTTTCCAAATCAGTCTCTGTTGTCACGGGTGTGGATGTCTTTAGTTAACTGAGTTTAGGTCCTCTGTTTAGCTATGGAGCTGGAGATGCAGCCAACCTACCATGCCTCACCTTCCATCCACATGACAGAAAGTTGGGAAGGGCCATTGTCTGAAGAAAGAGAGTGGGATGCTGGGCAAGTGAATGCAATAGACGTTTACTCCACAAACGGAGCGAGTGTCGGACTGTGCTTCAGAGAATTTACACTGTTGATGACTGATTAGATAAGCGGAGCATGACCTCACACTTTCTAAGTGACAGAGGAATAGATAGGCTATTACAACAGAGAAGAGACCTAGGTGTAGACAGATGGACAGTGGAAAAGAAGGTTTACACAATGTGGAATTAGTAGGAAAGTCTTGCTAGGCTGGAGGTTTTCCTCATTTGAGTTTAATTTCAACAAACATTTCTTATGTTGAAGCCTTAGGCTCAGTCTGATTGTGTTTGGAGACAGGGCTTCTAAGACAAGTGATGTCATAAGGGTGGGACTCTCTTCTGATAG
>NW_004524648.1:10977702-11014819 GCF_000260255.1 Octodon degus | reverse complement strand
CCTCCCTCCTTTCCTTCCTTCCTTCCTTCCTTCCTTCCTTCCTTCCTTCCTTCCTTCCTTCCTTCCTTCCTTCCTTCCTTCTGTTCTTAGTCACTATTCTTGTCAGTGGAGCACAATACCTGACACCCACACCTTAAAGGAAGAGAAGCTTACTTTGTCTCAGTTTGTAGAGGGGTCAGCCCATAATCGGCTGGCTCTAAGGCAGAATGGCATGGCTTAGGACTGTGGCAGAAGACAGCTGAGGAGAGCCCTGTATGGCATGGCAGCAGGGAAACAGAGAAGAGAGACTGGGAAGGGAGGAACTGGGTGGCTGGGGGCATAAACTTTTCCAGGCCACAGCACCCAGGTGTGGTCAGAGGACTCAATGCCACTGACCAAACCCAGCCTCCCAAAAGCAAGGCAACTATACAGCACTATGGTCCAGTCATGGCCCATAATGGTCCCCCTGTGATCACATGCAGCTTCAGGGGAATATTCAAATAGGAACCAGAGCACTTCCTCTGTCTCTTTCCCTGCCTTTCTCTGCCTGCTTCTCCTCAGCACACATGGAGGGTGAGCCATGCAAGCACACAGTGAGGGCGCAGTCAGAAAAGAAGCCTGGCTGGAACAGAACCATGCTAGCATCCTGCCCTAGGGCCCTCTGTGAAAAATACGTGCTTGTTACTTAAACCACCTGTCTGTGCTTTTGCTGTGGCAGCCCAAACGGAAAAATACAGAGCAAGAGAGCAGCGTGACTGCACTCCCTGGGCCAGGCATTTGCCTGGCATCATCTCAGGGGACCCTCACAACTCGCTGAAGGCTATGAAGGTGATTATTCCACTTGGCAGTTGAGGAAACTGAGCCTTGGCACCCAATCTAGTCACATCCAGGTCTGCCTGTCCCATTCTCCCTTATCCCAGTCCAGACCTAAGTCAATGATAACTGGTGGTTCCGAGGGACTAGGGCCTCAGTGGGCTTGGAGAAATCCGCCCCCCGCAAGAATTCCATAGGTGGGAGTTTTAAACTATACCCCAGGTGAAGAAGCTGAAGGTGAGGGCAGTTTGGTATCACTTGTGCATGCATGCTTAGTAAGGTCTTCAGAGCAGGCCACCTCCACCGCAGAAGCCTCCTTTGGGGCCACAGGCTCAGTAGCCCCTGGAGAGCTGCCACAAACCCCTGGGAGCCGGGCTCCTTTAGACCAGTTTCTCCCTTTTCTTGTCTTAAAGTAACAGCAGTTGGCCTATAGCAGCTGCTCAATAAATGCTTCCTGCAGCAAGCCAATGTCTTGGCTTGAGTGGTAGCTAGGAGCCCCTCTAGGGGGCGCTGCAGTGCTCATGCTATGCACAGTGTCCTGCACCTCACAGGCCGCAGTATGAAGGAAGACGACTTCAGGGTGGGCAGTGGCTGCAGAACAAGCAGCCCTTCACTGACCCTTCAATTTTATCTTCCCTTTGGGAGCTCTCAGACTCTGACTGCTCCCTACACTCTGGGTAAAGCATCACTGCCCTTATGAGGGACCAATACAGCCTCCCTTCCTCACCACATAGCCTTTCTTCTTTCAGACTCCAACGCTTTCCCCTTGGTAGGTCTTTGCTTTTGTTGTAGAGAGAGCGTCCTCTGCTTGGACTCTCGCTCTTCCTCATGACCAACTCGCGCTCAATCTTGACAGCTTAGCTCAAACGTCACCTCCTCTCAGCATCTTCTTTAATCGGGGCATCTAAATTAGCCACCCTCTCCCACCACACTGTCGCTTTCATTACACCGGGATGACCAGCCGTCACCTTGCTGGTTTATGGGTTACCTGTCTTCCTGGTGCTCTCTCCCCAGCCCGTAGAATAGGGCTCAGCTCTTAGACCCAGATGCTCAATAAATATCAGTTGAAAGCAAACGAGTGAAGAAGGAGCCCTACGGAGAGATAGCAAGAAACAGGTATTAGCTCATTTCCAGGAGAATTTGGTTCCATTGTGCTCAGTGTGGCAGTGGAAGTGCAGGCATGGGCCTGTCCCCTGAGGACCAGGTTGGGTTGGGGAATCCTAGTCTAGCCCTCAAGCCCAGCGGTGACCAGCGGGAGCTCTTCACAGGAAACTGGTCTCTGAGGCTCCTCCTAGGATCTCTCCTCCACACCCAGGTGGAGCAGGGCAGAGCCGGCTGATTTCCACTTTATTATGTATGACGACTTTCCCCTCCCTGCAGTGATTAGACCATAATAAATAACGTTTCTCCCCGATATTGTGCCATCATTAATTCTGCTTAGTTCTCCTCAGAGAAAATTTTGTGGAAACATTCTCCGTGCTGCTATTTAAAGCTAAATTAATTCAGCTGATTATTTCTGTCCAAGTAGATTTGTACCCATGTGACCAGGGCCAGTACTTCAGAGAAAAAAGGTGGGTGTTTGTGCCCTCCTTGACCAGGGCCATCCCTTGCTGTGCAGAGCTCCAGCTCCAGCTCTTCCTGGTGGGAGAACAAAGGGGTCTTCACTCCCACCTGAGGGGCTCAAGTCCTCCAAGCCAACCTTCACTGAGCATGCTTTGAGGAGGGTGGCTAGGAGGTGCCCATCACATGTAACCCTCCCTACAAAGGCTCATGCAGGTGCCAACTCCTCAGAGAAGATGCAGCCAGGATGCTGGCTTCTGTAGAAGAATGAAAATTTGTGTAACAGGACAGTGTTCTGAGAAGCAAAGGTGAGCTCAGTGTGATCCACTAGGTTTCCGGTTGGTGTACCAGTTCTGGCATCTATAGAATAATTGGACTTCTGATGTCATCTACCACTGGGAGGCTGAGGCAGGAAGATGTCACATTTGAGCTCATCCTGGGCAATTTAGCAACTTGGAAAGACCCTGTATCAAAATCAAAACAATGTTTGGGGAAAGAACTGAGGAAGCTTTGAGCTAAGGGCCTAGGTTCAACCCCTGGCACTGCCAAACAAACTGGGATGCTGAAGCCCCTAGCAGAACTGGTCTCCTCTCATACACTCCTACAGAGTCACTGTTGTCATGCAGCAGTTAGGCTGGTGGTGGTGTTCTGAGCCCCATCGGAGCAGCACTGGCCAACACTGCTGAGTTCTCTCCTATGTGTGGAGCCATTAAGGCCCAGCAGGCTTCCTGCAGCCAAGCAGGCTTCTGCGAATTTAGGTCTCTCATTTCACTGGGGGATTGGCACAGCTCAACCCAGTTCTAAGGAAAAGGGCAGAATTCCACGTAGCCAAGTGAGTTTCTGTATAACAGACCAGGATTGTGGAGGATGAAGCTGCTCCCTGGGGATCAGACTCTGAGAACACAGCCAGAAGCAGAGTTCTGTGAAACTGAGCAGCTCTCTGTAGAACCAGGTCTGGTTCTGCACCAGAGCGCAGGCGCTGAGTCCACCAGGAGCCTCCTGGGGTCCGGGCAGGATTTCCTTAAACCGTGGTATGGCACTGTATTTGTGGGCCCAAAGATGAATCCCAGAAGATCAGGAACGGCTCTGTGTGCTGACAGGTTTGGCTCAAGGAGGAGTCTAAGGGCTGGTGAGATAGCTTAGCAGACTAAGTGCCTGCTTAGGCAAGTGCAGGGCCCGGGATTCAATCCCCAGCATCACATGCTGTGCCGGCCCCAGTAAGCCGGTAACCAAGTCCAGGCTTGGTGGTGTGTGCCTGTAATCCCAGGGCTGGGGAGGCTGAAAACAGGAAGATCACAATGAGTCCAATCTGCTTAGTGAGACCCTGAGTGCGGGCACACACATATACAAACACACACACACACACACACACACACACACGCACGCACATGCACACCCCTAAAGAAAAGAATTTACAGAACAAAGCAGGTTTTTCTAGGGGTTTCTGGGGACAGTGATTTTAAAAGATAAAGCATCCTTTCACATGTGTCCCATGCGGTAAGGCCGGGTGCTGGGTGACAAAGCAAGGCACAGCACACCTCATATGATCAGGCCCAGGGCAGGTAGCTATGTTCAGTGTTATGATGGAAAGCTTGCCCTGATACGGAGGGTGGGGGGATTGATTCTTCAAATGTGAATGGAAGTTTTGTCATTGGACACCCAAAGACAGTGCCGGATTTCTACTGTACTGCTCAATCTTGCTACATTCTTCACAACCACAAAAACTTTTCTCCTGCTATTTTCTCTGCTAGCCTTGCTCGCGGCACCATCTTCCACCTATCGTTTACTGCAAATCTGCCACACAATCTAGATTTCAGTTTGAATTTACAAACTCATGGAGGCTTTCCCTGGACTGGCTTTCCCAAGCTTTCTATTCATTCAGAGATAAATGCCTTATTCTTAGCCTGACTGTACTTATCCCATCGTGTATGGACGTGTTTATGCGAGTGTTGTTGAATGTCTACCTCCTGTCTATGGCTTTGGTTCATTCCTATGCCTAGAACTGTGCTTCAGCTCCTCGAATCTGCATCTACAAGATCCAAAGCTCCCTTGTACCCCAGTCATTGCTACCTGCAAGTCATTGCTTTCTGTTTGAATTGTTCTCAGTCCCCTGCCTGCCGCTAGCTTAACTCCTGTCTCTCCAGGTGGCCAGCTGTGTCCCTATCCTTCTTATCTTTCAAACAAGGAGAGTTGGAGCCATCATAGATTTTGTCTTTATCAACCTTGTCTCGTAGATTGTTAACTTGGATCTTTATCCTTTCCATCCATCAGCCCATTCTCACCCGCAGGCAGAGCCCTGCAGCACCCTTGGGACTGCTCATGCCTGCGCACCACTTTATTGTGTATGAAGAACTTCCACCTCCTGTCCTTTCAGCCCCTCACAGTAGAGATGCAGTGGCAGGCGGGGGTGACCCAGGCCAGCTAGTGTTACCATGTACAGAATATATTATCACTGGAATCTAGGTTCAGTGGTTGCAGCACAGACCTAAAGGAACAGACCTCGAATTGGATCCAAAGTTCTTTCATCTTGTGTTTACAGACGGCTCATCAGCAATCTAATAGCTAATGGCAGCGATATCCTGGGCATTGGGTTTTCCCATTCCTTAGATGTTGCCCTGTTTAGGGTGATCAAGAGGATTCAGTTGTGGTCCACAGGAGCTGTCTACCAACCAGAAGGAAGTAGAAAGGGAACAATGGAGCTGGGTGGCCAGCCAGCTTCTTCCCCAGGAACGTGACCTGGATGTCACTTCTTCCCACACACGACTGGCCAGACCCTGGTGCCAGGGAGGCTGGGGACTCTGATGCGGGTGAGTCAGGTCATAGGTTCCATTCCGCAGGGAAGAAAAGGAATGAGCATCAGTGTCTGCCACACAGATTTCAACCTCTGCGATATCCCAGGGCTGAAAAACAAGCATTCATGAGACCTCAAAAAGGCAGGTGTCTCTTTCAGTCCTTGTACCCACACAGCCCAGTAGGGACATCATCCCAGAGGAGGGGATTGTGGTAGAGAGTCCTATTAAGTGACTTGCTAAGACCACATGGCTTTTCTGACAGGACGGAGTCCACCGCTGTGGTCCTTGATGCCAGAATCTCCCTATCACAGCGTGTAGAATTGATCTTCCGGGGAAGGAAGGCTGTGTCTATTTTCTTCACAGTTTAACAAACAGCACTTAGGACAGTCAGAGCAAATAATGTGTATTCTGGAATGAGTGAATCTCTGCTCCTTTCATGCTGTTGCCCTGAGCTCAGCCCAGGAAGGACGTCCTCCTTTTCTTCCAGTGTGGCAGGGCATGGTAGCTCCCCTTCCTCCTTATGCGTTCTGTGTCAGTGCAACGTCCTGCCCCTCATTATTTGTCTAAGCGCATGCATGCTTGCGCATGTGTGTAGGACACCCATTTCACAGAAAGGCCTGAACTCAGAGTGAGAACTCAGCTTCAAAGAATCCCTGCTACGAACCAGACACGGTGGCACATGTCTGTAATCTCAGCACTTAGGGAGGCTGCAGCAGGAGAATTGGAAGTTCATGATGAGCCAGGGAAACCTAACAACTCAGTGAGACCTTGTCTCAAAATAAAACAAATAAATACATTTTAAAAATGATCTGGGGATGTAGCTTGGTGGAAAGGCTCTGGTTTCAATCGTTGCTGTGCTTCGCTGAAATTCCAGTGAGCCCAGCTCCTTACTCTGCATAGATTACAACTTGGGAATCAGGAGGCTGAATCATCGAGAGGGACACGGAAGCCATCAACTCATTTGCTCCTGGGTGTAGCACAAATACCTGGCATCTATCAGGCCTTGCCTTGGGCCCGCCCATTTCTAGACCCTGTTCATGCACCTCACTTCCGACTCACGACAGTGTAGTCACTTCTGCTGTCTTTATTCATCCTATTGTGCAAATATGAAAGCTGAGCAGCAGAGAGGCTCAGGAATTTTCCCAAGATCCCACAGCGAGTGAGGAAGCCGGAGTAGAGCCAACGCTGCCCCTGTATAGACCCTGCTAGCAGTGAGCAGTGCTACTCCATTAAACGGTTTACGCTTTATACGTCTTCTATGTGTAGTTGGGATTTATTTTGATTCACAATGAGAATCACTTTTCAGATAAAAGAAAACCCAGGCTCAGAGAGGCCAAGAGTCCTCCCGGGGGCCCAGCTTGCCGCCAGGTTCTCTGCAGTCCCTGCATTATCCTTGGGGACTGCAGCGCTCACAGGCCTCCCTCCTTTCCAGCTGTTGCAGCTGGCTCATCAGGGCTGGCGAGTGGTGGGTGTCGAGTGGGGGAAGAGGGCTGTTTATTTACAATGTGACAATTTTGATGTATTTGCTAGGGGGGAAAAACACCCCAGCACCACACAATTAAATTAAAAGACCGCCGATTGTGGGCGAAGCTCGTCTACAGCTGACTTAGAACCAAATGGATCGGAGAAAAACAACATAAATTGCTGTGCCTTGGGCTCTTCCGCCAGCAAGTCACCTGCAGCTCCTGGATGAGGCTCTGGGCAGCCAGCTCGCGCAGGCACGCATCTGAGCGGGCCTGGGTGGAGAGGCCAGGGGATAGGCTGTGCATTTATTGGCTCTCTGGCTGCAAGGGGCCTGGTGGCGATGCCATGGAGTGGAAGGCGGGCTCTGCTGCTCGCCATGATCAGCTCCATCCCCCCCGCCATCCAGGGAAGAGCATGGCCATGACTGTGGCCTCTGGATTTCCTCCTCTCTTGGGGGTCTCTCATCAGGTTGCGGGGGTGGGGGGTGGGGGGGGGAGTGCAGCACTTCTGGGTCTTGCCACTCTGTTTCCTGCTCTCTTTCCCCTGCTTATCAGAACCCTAATAGGTGTTCATCTGAAATTTGGTGTCAGCTCCCACCTGGCCTCCTTACCTCAAGTTTTGCTCAGTTAGATCGGTACTACATTCAGTTATTATGCTCCTGCCTGTGAAATCCGAAGTTTCTTAGTCGGTCCGGTTTTGGTTGAGACTTGAAGGTCCTCCCAAAGTCTCACTGGTTCAAAAGATAAGCTTCTAAGGGCTGGAGAAATAGCTGAGCAGACTAAACACCTGCTTGGGCAAGGGCAGGGGTCTGGGTTTGATTCCTGGCACCTCAGGCTGTGTTGGCCCTGCCCCTGGGCACACTGAGCAAGTGAACAATCTGGGTGTGGTGGGGCACGCCTGTAATCCCAGAGCTGGAGACGCTGAAGACAGGGGAATCACTATGGTCTGAGCTGCATAGTGAGACACTGCATAAAATACAAAAAAAGAAAAAAGAAGTTAAGCTTTTAAAAGGTGGTTGGATCACAGGAGTGCTATACTCATTAGTGGATTAATGCACTGAAGAGTTTGGAGTTATGCATGCTAGGAGATGCTGGACCTGGACAGAAGAGGTGGAAGAGAAGGACAGCCTGGGGTCTGCCCTGGGAGGGCATCTCCATCCCCAACTCCCCTAGTTCCCCACCCCACCCCTGATTCCTGGCCACCGTACTGTGAGCAGCTTTGCTTCACCAGACCCTTCCCCCACGCCCTTCCTGCCTTCAAGCCAGCCAACCATAGTGCACAAACATGAGCCCAAACAAACTTCTCTTCCTTAACATTGTGGGTGTTGGGTGTGACATCCCAGCAGTGAGGAAGTGACCAGACAGTAAGCAAAGCCTTTGCATCAAGGAGGATTGGCTACATTAGTGCTGTATAACAAGTCACCTGCAAGTCTCCAAGGCTTACCGCCACAAACACTGACTTTGCTTATGGGTGGGGCTTCAGGAGAGTGGCAGCTGCTTGGTTGCAAGCTGCAGGCTGGTTCCAGTGTGCATCTGGGGCTTTTATTCCGGGATCCCTGAGCTCCAAATGGTGTGCTCCCAGCACAGACAGCTGAAGCGCAAGGACCCCAGCTAAACCGCAAAAGAACACTTAGAGCCTGTGCTCATGTCAAGCCCACCGACACTGTACTGGGCAAACCAAGGCCGGTGGGACAGGAACATTCTCCACCTTCTCTAAAGGCAGCAGGCAAGTCACATGGCCAAAGGAGCAGGTCTGCAATTCTGTTACCAGAAGGAATTGAGGTATTTGGAATGATGATCCGATTTGCTGTGACCCTTTACAGCCATGGTTCTCGAAGGCACAGCCCGTGAGCCAGCCCATAGCGTTAGCACTGCCTGATCTAGCCTAGCCGAAGGGTCTAGGTCCCTGGGTCTGCAGCTTGCGTTCTAACAGTCTGTCCATGGAGGCAGGCTGGCTCTGGAGAACCACTTACTGGAAGGCCCAGCTCACCCCAAATGGCAAATGCTTGCTCATTTTTCAAGGCGTGGGCCAAAGTCTCTACCTCGGGGGCAGAGCTTCTGTACTCCCTTGCTCCTGAGAGGACCAAGTCACTCCCACCTCTGTGCCTCTGAACCACTCACGCAGGCAGGCACACTGTCTTAGCCCAGCACGGCTCCACATACAACAGCCACAATCCAGTTGCCCGAGGTCAGGAGGTGTCTTACAGGTCTCAGCCCAGCACCTCACATATGCCTGGTAGACAGTAAGCACCCACCAGATCCTGCTGACTTCTAGTGCTGTTGCTAGGCTGACCAGGTTCGGGCATGGACAAATGAGGGCTAACTGGTGTAGGTGGTCAGGGTGCCACAGGATGGGCGTCACCAAGCGTGCATACATGTGAGTAGAAGGGGAGTTGTGGATCTCTGTGACAGCCTGGGAGCAGACAAGGGGAGCATCGGGGGCCCAGATGCCTGGTAGCTGTGCTTGCACCTGGCAAGTCTGTGACAGGCCCATCCTGGGGCTCTTTGATAGCTTATTAGTTGATAGAAAAGCTAACTGACTGTTAGACCAGGTACTCCTCTGAAGCAGGGCTGTGTCTCTTCTATCAGAGGGGCGGGGGCGGGCATCCCAGTTAGAAGGAGTTCTGTTCCTTAGCTCTATTACACCTGGGAGCACTCTTTCCCCAGGTGGGCTGTGACTATCCCTCTGGATTTGGAGCTCCTGGTATAGGGGTGGATCCTTATCAGACCTGAGCATCCCTGGGGTGGGGCCGCTGTTGTGTCTTCACTTTAAATCACTGGAGATCCAGTTACGCCATGAAGAGCACTCTCTATCTCCCCACTCTCATTTTAAAAAGTGTTTATTTTGACAAAAGGACTTTTTTTTTTTTTTTTTTTTTTTTTTTTTTGCTCCAAATGCCTTCAGAGCAGGTTTGGCTGGCTTGAGTTGTGGGGATTGAACCACAGCAACCTGAGCCTGACTGCTTTGTTGAAGCAGCCACTTAAAGAACTGAGCTAAGGGGCAGGCCCCCCAACAGTGTTTATTTTGAGAGGATCTTGCCAAGTTGCTAATTAGCCCGGGCTATGCTCCAATTTGACCATCCTCCTGCCTCAGCCTGCTGGAGTGCAAGGATTTTAGGAGGGTGCCGCTACAGCTGTCTCAATTCATTTTCTTTAGCAGAGCTATGAAGACAGCCATTCTGCCCACCCTCCTCCCCTCAACCCAATCTCCTCCAGAGGAGCTTTCCCTTCCTCCAGAGCCCAAGCAGTCACCATAAAGGTGCAGAAGTTTTGGTAAAAGAGAGGGGAGGCTGGGGGAGGTGTGGGTGGCTGGGAGGAGGGCGGACACAGTAGGGCCAAGAAGAGCCCTTTACTCTTTAATCTTTCTTCGGGGCTGACAGGTACATTTCAAGGGAAATTGAATCTGCACATTTCAGCTTCATTTGCACGGAGCACATCTGGCTGGCAGCGGGCAGGAGGCTTTTCATGTTTGTTGCTCGATGCCCAACCCTTTTTTGGGCCTCTTTTCTTTGAAGCCGAGGAATTTGTGCTTCTGCCCATGAGTGAGCAGGACTGCATACCCTCCAGCAACTTCGTCTCTGGAGACTGAGCCCCCAGATCCCCTGGGGCTGGGTCTGACTCTCTATTCACTCAGATTGCCCAAGCTTCATGTTTCGGGAAGACTGTGTCCCACAGAAGGGCTGAGAAAGCCCCAGTAGATTTCCTAGTCGGACCCCCTAAGCTCATTCTTTAAGAAAGGAAGGTGGCTCCATCCAGCCAAGACATTTTTTTTAGTGTATTGAGTACAAGGTCTATAAGGTCTCATGACATAGATGGGACTAGTAGTGATCCTTCTGTTTTCAGCCTCCCAAGCACCAGGATTACAGGTGCCCACCACCATGCCCAGTCTCAGTCCCCGACTCCGTGTGTCTTGTAGTCAGGGCTAGCAGGGCAACAGCTTCCCCATAACTTTCTCAGCTTCCCACCTCCCCGGCCACCTCTAGAGTCATCCTTAGGCAAATTGATAGCTTCCAAATCTCCTGTGAGGGGTGAGTACAGCTCCGAGAGGAAGCAGGGCTGTCTGCGTGGGTCTGCAGCCAGCCACACTAGCAGCAGGACAGTCAAGCCCATTTCCCAAACAGAGTATAGATTTGCAGAAGACACAAGAAGACACCTTGGGCCCTTCTTCCAGCCCCACTTCCTCCCCTCTCGAGAGCCCCAGGTAGCTGCTGTCCCCACTTCTCTGCCCCTCCATGGTCCTGCCTGGAGGTAGGGAAGGTGGGCTTCTGGAGCTGAGGAGCAGCAGTGGTCTGGAGTCCTTCTTCTGACAGGAGCTTCTCATGGCTGGATGACGGACACCCGCAGGTCTGCCTCCTCACCCACCCATTGCAGCCCAGGGACGCTGGGGTGCAGGTGGCTTTTCTGAGGCTTGAGTGTCTTTTGGAGTCTCAGTGGGTCTGGGCACCTCTATGCCACCTGGCTCCACTCTTTACGCCTGGCTTGAGCATCCTCTTTTCAGCTTGGAGCTCCAGGGACTGAAGGAAGGGAGTGGTTTGGGCTAGAGAATAGGAGGGCATAGAGGAGTGACCGTGTGGCTGTGGGG
Organism: Octodon degus; assembly: GCF_000260255.1. NCBI lineage: Eukaryota > Metazoa > Chordata > Mammalia > Rodentia > Octodontidae > Octodon > Octodon degus. Next base: position 11,003,630 of record NW_004524648.1, on the reverse strand, counting down.
AGTGAGATGAGTACATGCCGTTAGAGACACAGCTGTGGGCCTGGTATTCTTACTGACAGAGAAGGCATTTTATGGGGGAAAGAGAAGCAGGACCACTAGCAGGGATAGCTGGGATCCTTGTCTCTGAACACAGAGTACACAGAATTATTCACTATTTTCTTTTTTTTTGGGGGGGGGGTACTGAGGATCAAACCCAGGACTTCGGGCTTGCCAGGCAGGCACTTAAGCTGCTGAGCTATCTCCCCAGCCTGCCTCTCTTCACCTTCTGTGAGGAGGCTGAAATGGCCCAGGTAAGAAAGAAGAAGGAAATACCTGACTCGTAGGGGATCTGAGCCGAGGAGAAGAGTGACCTGCAGGATGTCTCAGAGACAGAGCTTCATCAGCTCGGGTGTCTCTCGTGGTAACTCAGCATGGTTGTCATGGGAGGGGGTTGGCTGACCTGCATCTGTCCAGGTGCATCATGGGAGTCAAAGCTTCCTGTCCCCCTGTCCCCCAGAGACCGTGGAGCTCCAGAAAAAACCACAGGCATCAGCATCTGGGGAATCATTATAGACCCTCTCGGCTAACCCTCCCTGCCTGTATACATGCCATAACTGGGGCAGAGAGTAGATCAGGAACACAGCCAAGACATCAGCCATGAGAGGGTGACCACACAGATCTCTCACCTAGCAGAGGGCTGCCTGAGATGATGTGCAGAGTTCTCAGCACACACTAAGCTCTTTACTACTATGCTAAACCTATGATGTCCCTGAGGCTACATCCTTCCTGTGTGCTGTGCAGCTGTGTACGCACGGAGCCTAAGTCGAAGCTTTCTATGAATCAGAACCCTGCTGGTGGACAGCAGCCTCCCTGGAGGACCGAGGTCACTGTAGGTGGGAGCACCTGGTACAGCCCCCTGCTTAAGAATAGACATGGAATCATTATACAGCAAATCATTATCATGATCCTGGAAGACACATGGTTTCCCTCCGGTGCCTTCAATCACCACCCTGAATGGGAGCGGAAACTTGCAGCAGGCATCAATCCCACGCGCAAGGGGAGCTGACAGCTCCAGCTCCAGCGGGCTCCTGGAGAAGCTTCTCTGCAGCTCCGAGTTACCTGGCTGGTGAGGGGGCTGCGCCTCAGTCTTCACTGAACCTAGTCCATCTCAGGGAAGTGCAGAAGAGAGCTCTGATGGATGGGGACATTGAGGTCACTGGCATGAGAACCTGGGATCCTGGCCGTGCCGCTCACTGGTGGTGATCACAGCGTCACCACTGGGACAGGACAATGATGACCACGCAGATCTGTCATCAAGCAGAGGGCTGCCTCAGATGATGTGCAAAATTCTCAGCACCCACTAAGCTCTTTATTACTGTGTTAAACCTACATAGTAGGTCCCAGGGGCTATATCCTTGCTATGTGCTGTTGAGTCTAACTGTCACAAACCCTGAGAAACATACCCACTGGACCAGGGAGACATTCACTTGTCCATTCTTTGATCCATTGGTCCTGGATCAAGGGCCTGAATCTTTTCAGTGGTCTGGAGTCTGTGGGGGAAAGAGTGCTCAGTGGGCAGTGGGCAGTGGGCATCCTCCCGTGGCTGATGTCTTCTCTGTGCCTCATGCAGAGGCCCTGTACCCCATGCAGGGAGGGCTGGCCAAGAGGGTCTAAATGATTCCCCACATGCAGACACCTGTACTCTTTTCTGGAGCTCCGGGGTCCCTGGAGGACAGGGTATGCAGGGAGCTGTGACTCCCATGGTGCAACTTCCTATGAAGATGGAGGCGTCCAGGAAGTGGTGGGGCTTGGTGGTGGCTGGAGGCCGCCTCCCCAGTCCGCTGAGTAGTGGCAAGGGGGCCATGTGTTTCCCCAGATGGGTTCAGAGGCCTAGTCCATTAGGCTACTGGTACAGCCCCTGAGGGACAGTTAGCTCTTCTTAGGTCACAGATATGGCAGAAAGCACATTGGGCTGGTGCGTATCCCTCTGGACGCTGCCTGCCACACGAACTGCCTCATGAGATGACCTGGATTCAAATTCTGCTCCTGCTGCCTCCAGATTCTGATTATATTCTATAAAGTGGGGATCAAAATGCCTTTGAATAAGACTATGATGATTAAATGCACTCCCCTGCTTCCTGTGCTCTTCCCATAGGTTTTGGTTCCCTCTCCTCTTCTCTCTGTAGGGGGCCTCACTTAGGGCCCACACACTGACCTCAGGATGGCAGAGAGATGAGGAGTCACATTGTCCACACCCTCCCAGGACTTTACCTCCTTTCTAGTCTTTTGGATGCATGTCTAGCCACCAGGAGACACCCCTGCCGTGGTGCCCTATAGGAGCAAATCACAAGGGTCAGATTGGAGACAGAAGCTTTGGACAGTTCTAGTTTGTCACAAGCATTATTCATACATGCTTCGAACAAGGCACTGACTCTGGGTGATTCCAGGAACCAGGCTGAATTGAAGCCTGGGCTGCAGGTACAGACTGGAACAAACAGAGGGGGTGACCTGCCTCCGGAGGCTCTGGCTGCCAGAGCTGGCATTTTTTCCCCTCAAAGTTCCCGCACATGAAGTGTGAAAAGAAAAAGAGGAATGAATACAGGCTTCAGGGTCAAGTTGCCCCGGCTATGGATCCCGACTCTGCCATCCAAGAGCTGCGTGGCTTTGGGAGATGTATTTAACCTTTCTGGACTTCAATATCTCCACCTGCCTGATAGAGACAAGCACAGATCTCTGACCACATTGAAATGTAGATTCAATGATACGAAATATGTTTATTCTCCTAGCAGAGAGCCTGGCTCATGCGTACTTAATACATGTTTCCATTTTTCTTCCACTGTGATGTATTTACCAAACTTAGATGAAATGTATTTTATTATGTTTGACACTGGGAGCTCATCAACGAACAAGATCCAGTTTCTGTCCTTTGGGACCTCTCAGCCTAGGGTGAGGAGTTCTCCTTCTTTCTTTTCCTCTGGACTGTAGGTGGGCCATGAACAAACACACAGAACCCCAGCAGGGCTCCAGCTGGCTGTGTTAGATGATGCTCATTCGCCTAGGATCCTAAACTGAGGCTGCTGGGTCCCCCAGGTCTGGTCTTCTCTAAACTTCCCAGTTTCATGGTAGTCATTCCTAGGCCTTTATTCTGAGCCCCTTCTATACTGAGCCCAGCTGAAAGCAGGTTTTAAAACCCTTACAGGAAACCAGGCATGGCCTCGCTTCCCATGCTGGGTTTCATTCTGTCCCTCCTTCAATTCAAAACCTTACTTTATTTCTTCAAATCAAGCAGAGCTCATGGTTGGGTTAAGAAAGAAAAAAAGATTTTTAAAAAGGAAAGAAATGAGCAGGAGCAGGGCAGGTCTGGCTACAGGTAGCCAGGGTCGGGTGAGTGGGATTCCACCACGACTGAGGCCAGACACTGCCTATTGCTTCTTTAGGCAGCGGGGACAAAGTGTGGGCCCACATCTGGCCCTGGGGTGCCTGGCTGCCCCTCACTCATTACTCAGTCTTGCACAAACACCCCCCCCCACTGGTGGTCCCCTGTGCCAGGCTGAGCAGATGCTTCCTGGGCTGTACAAGCAGGGCAGAAGGTATAATGGCCTGCAGAACCCTTTGCCCCCTGCTGTCCTATGCATGCCAGAAGCTCTCCTGGCCTCAAAGAAAGGGCTTAACAGCTTTCTAGGTGGCTGCAGGGCTGCCCAGAGCTCTAGATCTTCCTCCACCCCTAAGGCTCTGACATCTGTACAGAAAACAACAATGTGGCATGCCCATGGGTTCTTCAAGTCAGCAGGTGGGCTGGTGCACACCGCGAGGGCACTGCCTGCTACAATGGCATCCTCTTGGGAGGCACCATCCTTATTCCTGGGAGGCTGTATTTGCTTGGATTGACGGGGATTCCCCTTAGGGATTGGCCACAGGAGCCCCTGGGAGATGGGCTATTTCTTCAGCTCACACCCTGCTCCCCGAGGTGAGGGCTGGAGCCAGGGCTGGACAGAATGTGCAGCACAGAATAGAGCAGTAGGGAGCAAAGTGGGGCTTCTTGTCCTTGCTCGCTCCCTGGGGCTTGTCCCACCATGTGCCCTTCCTGCTCTCCTTGTCTCTGTTCTTGTCCTCTCCATGTGACCTCCTGTCCTTCCCCTGCTGAGGCCCTCCAGGGTCTCCCTTCCCCCCTCCCCGCAATCTACTCCAGGCCTGCCCCTCCAGCCTTGTTCTGCCCACTGCCTCTTTGCCATCCCCACTGCAGCAGCACTGTGTCACTGCCATCCTGCCAACACAGCTTGAGCTGTCACACTGAACTCTATGCCTTGCATACCCTTTACCTGCATGGATGCCCTCCCCCACAGGAGGCAGTTTCTGGTTCATGCCAGAGCTCAGATGTCCCTGCCTCAGAACAACCTTTCCTATCCCTTGACCTGCATCTGCTTTTGCTGCTTCCCTGAACAAATCACACAGTGTCACCAAATGTCCCTTACTGGGGTTCGGCAATGCCCTTAGATTAGGAGTCCTGCACAGGAAGACATTTTAAAACTTAATCGTGTATTTCCAGAGCTTGGAACAAAGGTTGGTGGAGTGTAAGTGCTTAACAAATAATTATCAATGGGCCAGTAAGGGGCAGGCTGTCTGGAACTTGCTAGGATAAAGCAGAATTATGAATAATCACATAAACTTACTGAGTGTTTACCATGTGCCAGGCATTGTGATAACAATAGCTGACATACACTAAGAGTTTTCACTCTGTCTGAAGAATTACATTTGTGTCTCACAATTGGCAGGGGAGGTTTGTACTTTAATTAGCCTTCTTTTATATGGATGAAGAAACTGAGGCACAGAGAGATTTCCAAAACTAACCTCAGAGAATATTCATGAAATGAAACTGTCTGCTCCAAGTCCATAGCCAGGCTCTGGACCAGCCCTTGTCTGTCCAAGTCACGGACCAAGGCCCAGGAAGGTGCTAAGAAATCATCTATCTGCTGCTGTGTCATACATAGTGAGAGACTGAGGCCAGCGCTTGACTCCCACCTCTAGTAATGTGTGGTTTTATCATGTCCAGCAACCTTTGTTTTCCCTCTTCCTCAGAAAGAGGAAAGGGGATTCTCTTTGGTCAAACCCTGCCCATCCTCAGTCCAGTTTCCAGGCAACCTGTTTCCTGGGCAGCGCCCCCTGGTGCTTCAGTTGTGTTGCCATGGCAACCACAGTGAGTATAGGGGCATCTCCAAGATGGTAAGCTAACAGCTTTAAGCCTAACTAACTCTGTTCTCCCGGGAGAGAGGCTCAGGGTCCCTAATAGATCTTCTGGCAGGCAAACTTACCATGGCCTCACCTGGAGGACAGTTAGTCCTTTGGCATGGAGTCGGGCACAGACACTGGAGATGAAGGAAGGAGGAGAGGAGGAAGGGAGACAGAGACCAGAGTCTGGTTCCCCTGAGTGCAAAAATCCCTTCAAAATTTCTGGCTATAAGGCCGGCGAGATAGCTCAGTGGACTAAGTGCCTGCTTTGGCAAGCCCAGGATCCAGGGTTCCATCTCTGGTCCCGCCTGCCTTGTCGGCCTTGCCTGCCCCGCTGGCCCCGCCCTCAGGCACACGGAGCAGGTGAATGAGTACAGGTGTGCTGGTGCACGCCTGTAATCCCAGCCCTGGGGAGGCTGAAAACAGGAGGATCATTACGAGTTCGAACTGAGTAGTGAGAACCTATACCAAGTACATAAATGAAAAAAAAAATGTGGCTGTAAGGTGTCCCTGTGATCCCCAAATGAGCATCTAACCTCTGGCCACCTGTTCTGTGACACAGTGAGGGCAGGGGACTTCATATTCTGCAGGGGAGAAGTCATCTTTTATTTATTTTTTAAACTGTAAACATATATCAAAAATACCCACTGCAAAGTAAAAATTGTCCCCAACCCCATTACATTAAATTATACAAAAATAAATTAAAATTGTCCATCCTCATGATTGCAGTTCTATTCTTGGAGGTTGAAACTGTTAGCGGTTTGTGAAATCCGTGTACTGCTTCTTTTCCAGCTTATACAGAGCTCTCTTTCTTTTCATATGTATTCATATATTAATATGTAATATTAAATTAGTTTATAAATTGGTTTGCATCTTACTTTTTTCTTTATGAATATTAGCTTTAATTGACAAGTCATAATTGTATACATTTGTTGGTTGTGTTTTGATATATATATCCAATAGGGGATGATTACATCAAGCTAATTAACATATCCATCACCTCCCTCATTATTATTTTTTTTTAGTGGTGAGACATTTAAAAGGTTCTCTCTTAGTTATTTTGAAATGAACCTTGCATTTTTAAAAACTTCAGTTTGTATTGTGGAGATTTTCCAAATCAGCAAATATTAAAATACCTTCTATTGCTGGGGAGATATTAAGAACAGAGACAGAGGGCGCCTGGCGTGAAGCTGAGCCCCTGGGGGCTCCCAGGAAGAGGGGCGACTAACTAACTACCTGACCAGAGCAGGGTGAGCGGGCTACAACCGAGGATCAGAAATAACGAGTCTAACAGCAGTGAGAGGCTCTGGCGCTCCTGTTTTCTCATTCACGTGAGCCTTGCGCCCCTCTGACCCTCCCACATTTACTGTTGTAGAAAGCGAGGTCGGGCTTAAAAGCCAGGAAGCTGGGGAGACCGGGCCTTGAGCTGGCAGCTCCCTGCAAACCTGTGGGGTTCCGCACAGCCCACAGCAGCAAGCTGCCGGCATCGGAACAGCGGGCCCCGGGGAGGAGCTCCGCCCTCTTCCCAGCCACCCCGTCCTCTCCCACTGCAGCCAGAACCAGGTGGAGCTCGGAGCTCCACAAAGCACTATGAAATTCATAAAATGGAAATTTATTGAACAAGCCTTTGGAGAAGGGAAGTAATGAAAACCGCTCTATAAATTACGAGGCCATTGGTATTATGCAGCTGGAGCTAATGCTGTTAGTGCCCGAAGGGAACACGGAGCCGCCCCAGCTCCGCCTTCCTTTGCTGGTCTTCGGGAGGACTGATTCTCCTGGGATCCTGAGAGGAGCCCCAGGGAGTGAGAGGCCTTGGGGTCCGTGAGAGAGACCTAGCTGGGAAGCCCTGGGAGCCACACGTCCCCCACCCACCCCCAGCCTCCATTTCTGTATCACTGTACTGGAGGTAACAACAACACCTGTCACACCCTGTGGTACCTTGTTGACAAAGCCTCTGCTTATGTCAGGCCTCGTGTCTGTGTGTGATTATCCCTACTGTGTTTCCTCAATTTGAAGACTTCCAATATTTTCCACCTTTTAATTCTGGAGTCATAATGCGTCACACAGAGAATGGAATGTAGCTCCTATTTTGCCCAGGATAAGCTATCACCTTGACTGAAACTTGAAATCAATGGCACCTTGGAATTGAAGAAAGCTTGTATTATCATTGTGGTTGTTGTTCTTGTTAATTGTCATTTGCATTTCACTGGCTTGGGTACCATTACCTATTCCTCACCATAAAAGGAGAAAAATTCCAGGGAGGTGGGGAAATAAATGATTCCAGGCACCTGCTATGACCTTGAGTAGGGTGTGCAGTCTGAAACCAAAGAATTAGGATTCTTCTTGGGATGTAAGACCTTCAGTGCTCCAAAGGGGAAAGTCCCAAGTACCCCACAGAGTGGGCTGTGTGTCCCATTGCTGTGCTGCGGCCCTCATTTGTTTCCTCCATGCTGAAAAGATTAGAGCCTTGAGGAAGGTGTCATGGACTCGTCAAGGACAATGGGATCCCCCACCTCTCAGGGTCTCACGCAAAAGGGCCTCTCTGGTGCAGTCACAAGGTCTTATTTTGGACAACTGAGCATGAGCCCTTTGGGGGTAGCTTGGCATGTTATCTGGAGACCCATTTCCAAGAGGGTTGAAGGAACTAGCCAGGGTTACTCCTTGCATTTGCCATGTTTCTATTCCCCTGGGGCTCTTGCGTCACTCCAGGAGGTAGAAAGATCATGTCTCAGAGATGCACATTATCAGAGGAAGCAATATGATCCTGAGTGGGCAGAGACTTTTCCACAAGGCATATCTATACCAGGCCTAGGATGGAGTGGATGTAGGGGTATGAGGCCGCTTGGTGGGGAGTGGAGATGGGGTGAAATTGGGAGGTGGTGATAGAGAAGTTCTGGGGGTTGGATACTGCTTGCTGATGGACCTGATGGACCTTCAGGTGGAGAGGGAGCTGGGGCTTGGGACCCACTTCAGACTTTCAATGTGTGACTTTGCCCAATCACATATCCTCTCTGTGCCTCCATTTCTCTACCTGTGAAATAAAATATCTGGCCTAGTAAAGTGCTTCCTAAACTTATCTGCAAATCTGACCTATGAAGGAAGTTGTTGAGATACAGCTCGTAGGCCCCATCCCTATCTCAGCTTCCCAGGCCATTCTGACCCATTTCATCTCTGAGTTGAGAGTTGGGCCACTGAGCTGGGTGGTCAGTAAGGAGGGGCAGAGAAGCCAGGAAGGGTGGTGGGACACTGGTGGAAGTATCTTTGGGAACTGGGGAAGCATGGAGTTAGCTTGAGGGTGGCTGAGCTTTTGTCTCTAAGCTCTGTAGCTTTGGGCACATTACTTAACGTCTGTCTTCTCACCTATAAAGAGTGGGGCCAATAATTCCCTGGAAGGACTGCTGAGAGGGTTAAATTCCATGCTCGATGCAAGAGCTTCGGCTTGCTTCTCCAGCCCACACATTGCAGAGGTCAGCCTGGCCTCTGCGGCCCACTCCTCTGCAGACAACACCTCTCTACCCTAGATCTGGGGGCCGGAAAGGAGGTGACAGGCTGGGGCAGGTCCTGGGAAAGCAGAACAGAACGGAGAAGAGGGACATTCAGGAGGCAAGGGAAGGACGTGGAGGAAGCAGACAGCCCTCTAGGGGCTGAAATATGGTTCCTTCTTTCCAGAATGTGCCTCTTAATCAGCTTAATGGGCCTCAGGCGGAGTGGGGTCTTCAGAGGCAAGAGAGAAAGGGGTGAAAGCTGAGGCTCAGGCTCAGGGCTTTGGGTGGATGGCTGCCCAGCGGGACTGCTGTGGACTGGGGTTGCCTCCAAGGGGACCTGGCAGGAGCCTCAAAGCTGGGCTTTGAGCTTTAGAGAACTCCTCCTGGAGACTGCCAGCTTCTGACCCTTGACTTCTGATTTTGGACGTGATTTAAGAGTTACCCCAAGCAGGTGGTAGGAGCTGGAGAGCCTCTGGAGCCATAGTTGTGGGGCTGGACAAGAAGGATAGCAGGTGGTGCTCATAGTCAATGACAACCAGTGGTAGCTGTGCATCACATGCTATCAGCTGATGGGGCTCCCAAAATCTGGAAGGCAGCAGCAGTGACCTTCAGAGTGACCAGCATCAGCTTCCTGGGCTGAAGCCTTCAGTCCTGGGATGGGAAGGCAAGGGAAAGGGCAGCATAAGTCTTCTCCCTCCTCTTCTTCCTCGGCTCTGGAGCTCCTCAAGAAGATGGCCCAGCATAGCTGGCATCCTAGATTCAAGTTCACTCACATCACTCAGGGTGACATCTTAGAAACTGGTTCTTTCTGAGCCTCAACTTTCCTATCTGTTAAATATAACCCTGATGCTGCCCTCAGAATAGTGAAGGAGAAATGTGATCAGTTGGATCAGGGGTCCCATATAAGACTGATGGCAACAAAGTGGAATTGATCCTGTCTCATCCTCTGGTCTTCAAGAGATGAAGAGGCATTCCTGGATAAGTGGAGGAAGACAGGGTCAGGGACCAGGTAATGTGTGGGAGTAGAGTTCTGGATACTGGGGAGTGTTCCTGCACAAAGATTGCTCAGAGCACCCCATTCTTAAGTGTAGGAGCTCAGGTTCGCAAGGGAGGTCAATTTGCATGTGTTTTACATGTCATTTGCATATGACAATAGCTCTCAAAGTCTGTTTTGAGGCATTCCTGAAGCAAACTGAGGTCTTACTCTGTCCTATGCAGTATTCATTATAGCTCAAAGAGAGCCTGGGTCAATCCCATTAGGGTACAAAGGCCCAAGAGGCGGTGGTGGGAATTATCCTCAAAGCCATGCAGTTGGATGAGAAGCAGGATAAGAATGAAAATTAGGTGCCTAGTTTCTGATCCTGAAGGCATTTAAAAAAAAAATCAAACAACGGTGCTCATGATGATAATAATGGTAATTCTAGTTATCACTTACCGAGCAGTTAGTGTTTGCTGGGCACAGAGTAACACTTCGGTCCTTGGTGCTATTGTCTCCACTTGACTCATAAGGGCCCCTGAGAACAGAAGGGTTAGGTGACTTGGAGGTGACTTGTCTGGGTGTAGAGCCAGATGTGGGCTTTGCACCTGGGGTGCTGGCTCAAACCCGTGCTCACCTCCACTGCATCCTGCACTGCAGGTTTACAAGGCACAGACCGAGGGGCGCTGTCTGCTCAGGGCTCCTTCCCCAAGCTCTCGCCTGCAATTGCCCCAGCAGTGACTGAGTCGGGGTTCGAAGGCGGGTGTCCCTGTACCAGGGGCTCCTTCCAGAGATGATTACAAGTTGATTACCTTGAGAACACTCTTTGTCTCCAGGGTGTCAAGGCCAGAACAACCGGGGAGACAATTGCTGCAGGAATCGCATTTGTTAATCTTGCATTCGTTAATTTATTTTATTTTCCATCCTCAGAATTAGGACAAGCCTCTTGAACTCAATATGCAAATGTATGCAAAACAAGATGAACAGGCATCTTTAAAGCCGGGGCACTTTTTTCTCTGTGCATTAAAAGGATTGCAGCTCTCTCAGTCAGCAGATGTGGGTACAGGGGTGGGGGAGGGGGTCTTTTGTCACACCCTGCGTTGTGGGTCTGTCCTCAGCTCTTCTGTTCTTCCCAGGGGCCTTCTGCAGGAGGCTGTGTTATCATCATCCTCCTTGGATTTCGGAAGTTGGATGGGACTCAGGATAGACACAGCATGATCAAGATCCTGTAGGGGGAAGGGGTAGAGCTGGGACATGGTTGACTCCGAGCTCCATCCCACTTTCCCTGCCCTGAGCTGCATCACTACATTCCATGCCTGGCCCTTGTGCTGTGAGGTCTGAGCTGGGCTGTGGCCCTCGGAACGTAGCCTGTGATGGACTCCGAGTTTCCTACCCTACAGCAGCCTGCACGTGCCCTGACCTCCCCTGCAACCTCTTCCTGGGGGCTGGCTTCAGACTCTAAACCAACAGCGGGACAGGTCGATTCTGGAGGCCCTGTTCTCACCATCTCTGTCTCCAAAGAGAGACCAAGGTGATGCTTGCCTGTATTTTGAGATCCCTGGATCAGGACCCTTTGCCTAATTGCTAGAAAAGCCACCAATGGCTCCCTGGGAAGCATAGCTTGACAATATGCCCAACAAGTCACTTCACTAGTTAGGGAGAGGGGACTAGAGAGAAAGAGGGGAGAGGGGCCTAGGAAGAAAATAAGCATGAGAGAGGGTTAGCCACAGGAATAGCAAGGAAGACTCCTCTTCTTTTCTCCTGCTCTTTTCTTTCTTTTTTCTTCTCAACCAGGATGCTGGGTTTCAAAAAGACTTCCTGAAGAGAAGCCAGAGCAGCAGAAAGGGCTTAGGAACCAGAGTTCCTAAGCAGCAGGCAAAGTAGAGGGGAGACCTGAGAGCTGCTGGGCGTGATGGTTGGAGATGTGGGGGAGGACGGGGTGGGACCCCTGGAAAGAGTGGGAGGAAGCAGAGAGTTAGGGGTGTCTGAAGTGGAGCCTATTGGAGTAAAAAGAGAATAATCCTTTTTTTAAAAAATGTATTTAGTTCAGGGTCTACAGGATCTACAGGGTCTCACTATACAGATAGGACTCACAGTGATTCTCCTGTTTTCAGCCTCCCAAGTGCTGGGGTTACAGGCTCGCACCACCGCACCCAGTCTCAATCGCTGTCTTGAACCCCAGCTGCTGTGCTCTGGGGTGACACTGAAAGCAGGTGCTCTCAGTCCCCTGAGCTATCTGGTTGGCCTTGAGAATAATGCTTTTAAAAGATGGTAAGGGTGAGATATGAGGACAGATTTCAACATTCTTTAGACCCAGTGCTAATGGATTTGTGCAGAATCTGAGTCCTGAGATTAAACCCCGTCCAGCCCATGGTCTTGTCTTCCTTCCAGTGCAAAGGGCCTTCCTTGTACTTCGAGATCTAGGAATCAGGAAGCTCCAGGGCCAGAGCACCACACTCCATTCCGCAATGTTTGCACCTGCTGTCTTCACAGGTGCTATGTGCTGGATGCTGTAAGCCTGGTGCTTGGGGCAACGTGCCCAGGCAGAGAGCTGGGCTGCAGCCTGGCACAGGGGAGAGGTGCCCACCATCTGTTCCACAGGGAAGCAGATCTCATTGGTACTGCCAAGTCAAACAGCCTGGATGTTGACAGGTTCCCCGGGAATCCCCCAGATAGCAGCTGGCCAGCTTCTCAATGAACAAGCTGGAATCTGAGGAAGGGAAACCATCAGTAGTCCTGCCCTAGGCAGCGGCTGGCACTCTCTTCGGGGAAGTGGGTGACACCAGGTTACCATTCCATGACATTTTTCTTCCAATCCCCTTCCCTCTCTCCATGGACTCCTTCTCCAGCTTCAGGTTTTATTGGAAAAGAGTGGGAGGGAGCTTGAGAGATAAATTAAAAAATTTAGAGATAAATAAATAAGGGCTCAGGCCACTCTTTTCCCCTTTAATTTTTTAAAGGAAAAAATTAATTTTCCCTTGCCTAAGTACCTGTCGTCTTAAATTAATGTCTCTGAGAGCAAAAATGACAGAGAAGTTGGGTCATTAGGCAAATTTTAATTAGAGGCTCAGATGTCCTTTACTAATAAGATGTTACATATATTTCATTCTGTTCTTGCCTCCCTCTGTCAGGACCTCCTTGCAATGCAAGCAGAGGTCCTAGGGGAACCACAGCGATGGGGGCCTGTGGCCAGGGGTAGAACAAGGGAGGAAGGTGGGGGTGATTTTATTTTACCCATGCAGGGGGCTGGGACAGGGCAAGGCAGAGGGGAGGTGGCAGGGAGATAGTTCTGCTTTTTACCCAGGAAGTAGCCATCCCGGGACCAGAGTCAGCTTCCTCTCTCTAGTAGAATCAGAATTACTAAGACTGTGTGTGTGTGTGTGTGTGTGTGTATGTGTGTGTGTGTGTGTGTGTGTATTAACATGTGTCTGAGTATGGGTGCAGAAAGATAGCACAGCAGAGGGAACAGAGCAGTTAGGAGGTCAGATTCTGAGCCAGCCTACTCAAAAGCCACATTAGCCTCAAGTCATGCGTCCTTGGCCTGGTTGCTTCACTCCCCTCCCCCTCCCCTGCCTCAGTCCCCTCACCCGGATAATGGAGCTGTTGGCTACCTAACTCCTACACACCTTTAAAGCTGAAAGCAAGTAAGGCCCTTGGGGTGGGACCTACAACAGCGCCAAGAGACTCAGGGATGGGGCCCAGGGCTCTGAATGCCCACCCTGGCTAAGGCTGCAGACTTCCTGGGAGAGTGGGTATGAGGAAGGGGCCTGCATGTGTTATACCTGCTTGCAGGACTCCTGGGCATTTCCAAGAAGCATGTCAGGTTGACTATTCTGGAGCACATGCACCTATCTGCACCATGTGGTCAGGGAGAGGGCCTGGAAGAGCCTCATCCCGGGCCGTGCAAGGGCCTCCTCTGGCTTACCATGGTCAGGTCTCATCCGTGGGTGACCATGACTCCACTCAGGCTCTGCAAGTCAGTCTTGCATCCTACAGAGCTCAGTGGCCCCTCCAATGTCCTGGAGGTCAGGGCCAGGGCCAGATACGAGACTTAACATATTCGGCCCATCTCTGTGCCCATCCTCTGATGCTCAGGGTCAATGTCAACACAGGATCCAGCAGGAATTTCTCCTTCTTTGTTGCGGGCACCCAGACTGAGGGACTATTGGCTCCCTACTGAGAGGATGATTTCAGTTTCCAGGCGGTAATTCCCTCCTGAGGCCACTTGGCATGAGGCAGTTGAACCAAATCACCGTGATTCCTACCATGGGTGACATTGGGAAAATCAAATGGAGATGAGGAAAACTTGACAAGGTTTGAGAAATGGTGTGTGTGTGTGTATGTGTGTGTGTGTGTGTGTGTGTGTGTGTGTGTAGAATCACGTGTATTGAGCAACTACTATGCCCTAGGCACTACACACAACACTTGAAATACCTTGACCTATTTCATCCTTTAACACAGCAAGGCATGCTAGCATTATTGATTTTTGCAGATGGGAGCATCGAGGTTGGATAATTTAATTAAGGTCACATAGTCAAGCAGCTGACATTCAAACCCAGGTCTGCTGGAGTGTTAGGTGTTTAGAGATAAGCGTGTGGGCTCCTGACCTGGCCCCGGTGTGCAGCCCTCCTTTTGCCCACCCATCCCTCAGGGCAGGGAATGGAATGAGCCTAGGCAACTTCTGTAGAGATCAAATTTCCAAGGCTCCCTGGAGAAGAGAAGCAATGCAGGGGGCTGAGTGGCTGGGGAAGGTGGCCAGGGCTGATTGGAAGCTGTCACTGGGCCTGACTCATTGGCCCCAAGTTCATCTTTGGGGCACAAGGTATAAGCCAAGGGCAGAGCCATTCCCGGGGCCATTATTCACCAAGGCAACACCCGGCAGTGACACGCGTTCACGGGCTTTCTATGGGAAGGCATGGAAATTACACTCATTTTCTAGGAACAAAGAGGCCAGCACACACTGACCTTGCCTCCTCCCTCCCACCTTTCTCTGCTCCCTGCCTCTGTGTGGTCATGTAAAGACTTCTGTTCCTCTTGGAGAGGGTCAAAAGACAAAAAGGAGTTGAGCAGCCAGGCAGGGACCTTCAAGGGGATTCAACAACCATTGTCCGCTGACATTCACTCTGTGGAGAGGGTGCCTGAGCACACAGGGGGTGGCAAGGACCATGAGGGCTGAGATGTATAGGCTGCTGGGAAAACAAGGGGCTGGAGAGGGTCAGGGAGCTGGGACTAGCAGAGGTGCAGGGGAAATCCAGACGGGGAAAAAATACAGTCCTTCCATCGTCTTTTATCTATGAAGTACTTCCTCACATGGCATCTCATTAAATTTTCCTATTCTAAACATGAAGCAGGGCTGGGGAGATAGCTCAGTGGAATAAGTGCATGCCTGGCAAAGGCAAGGTCCTGAGTTTGATCCCTGGTACAACCAATAAACAAACAAACAAACAAACAAACAAACAAGAAGCAAATAAGCCTAGAAAGGTTAAGTGACTTGGTCAAGAACACAGAGCATTTCAGATCTCAGAGTCTGAATTTGGAAACCAACCTGTCCCAAATCCAGAGCCCATTTCACTCTGCTAGAGTGGGACTGTCCTGACCAGGAGCTGGCAGTTCACAGAGGGCTACTGCTGCTGTATTATTCTGTAGCTCCTTCAGTCCTAGTCATTTTCTTGTCACTGAGATGAAACGCCTGGCACCCATGGCTAAAGGAGGAAGGGTTTATTTTTAAATCACAGTTAGTAGGAGTTTCAGTCCATAGTCAGCTGGCAACAAGGCAGGGTGACACGGCGAAGGAGAAACAGTTCATTGCGGGCCAGGCAGGAGGTGGCAACAGTGAGCAGCGAGCCTTCCTTTCCCTTTTATTCCATCTGGCTGTAAGGTTTTTGGGTGGCACTGCCCACACTGGAAGGTGGTAGCTTCTGTTGTCCACAGCCAGTCTGTGTGAAAGCTACTTAGTGATGACACGAGCTTTTCATCTCAGCATCACACAGCCATGTCCAGAAACACACCCACCATCCAGCCACTTCCTCAAAGCCCCAGCTGTGAGCCCCTGGGGCACTGGGGGGTACAAGTAGATACAAGACACAACACCTTGCAAGCCTACGCATAGCCATCTACAGCATAAGCTGATCAACTGGGTAATTTCCAAAGCACCACTTAGTGCTGCCTTTCTGTATGCCATGTGAATCTGGGAGCATCCTCCAAACCTACACAAAGTTGGGAAGCCTAGATGTCTTGGAGGGATGTCAGGACCTTTGTCACTGGTAAACTACAGTGGGGTCTTTTTACCCCTCCAGATCTCACTGTACCTCTTCCAGGCACCTTGAATCCTTTGGCTACAGCTTCAAGCTCTGCAGACATATGGCAGCCCCAGGATTGGGGTAAAGATGAAGCACAAAATGAGGTTTCCAGAAGTCTGGGCAACTAGAGCAACTTCTCTGGTACAGAATAATTCCTCTCTCTCTCTTCCCTGAATCCTCAGGCCTCAATTAGCAGGTTTTCACTAAAGTTCTCAGACTCTTTCCTGCCACTGGACACACTGTATGATGGAGCTGTTTCTGGGACTGGGATGAGGAGTGAGGGAGGAAGGACATGAGCCTGCAAAAGTGTAGTGAGCGAGATTTCAGAGTCCTGGGTGCCACCGTCTGTTCACACTTTTAGGAAGGTGTCTTGTTTCTGAAAGGACTTCTGGCCAAGGTATAATTTTATGACAACTACTCCATTCCTTTGAGCAATCATCCTAAGCCTCGTGGAGCAAGAGGAAAAGGCAGAGGTCTGCCCTCAGGAAGAGACTCAGTTCTCATCCTGTGGGAGTAGTGAGGGAAAATGGCTTCCTGCTTGGGAGGAGCACACGACCTCACGACCTGACAGGAAACTTGGTTACTTCCTTTGGGGAACTCTTGGACTCATCAGGAAGGTATCGTCCTTATTTTTGTTGGAGGAAGGCATTAGTTAGAAAGAGTTAGGCAAGCAGAAGAAAGGATAGAGCTCAAATGCAGAAAGATGACTGGAAAAAAACAGATGACTGGAAATCTAACAGTGCTGGAGGGTGAAGGGAGGTCCTTATCTCAGGGAGTTTTTCTTTTGGAGAGAGCTGAGTCCCACAGCACACTCAGAGTAATAAAGGAAATCCAACATGGAAGAGTGCCTGTGTGTGTGTGTGTGTGCGTGAGTGTGTGTGTGAGTGTGTGTGCAACCCTGCTCTCAGACCAACAGCTCTGTTACTCAGCTTTCTCTCACTGTGATCAATGCCAGACATATATGATTTATTATTATTATTATTATTATTACTATTTTTTTTTTTTTTTTTTTGTGGCTGGCTCAGCGGCCCTGGAGGCAGGGCTGGTGCAGCATGTGGTGCCGGGGATCAAACCACAGTCCCTGTGCTTGCCTAAATTTGCCTAAGCAGGCGCTTTAGACCACTGAGCTATCTTGCCAGCCCCTGACATATATAATTTAAAAGATAAAACGTTTGTTTTGGTGGATGGTTTCAGTCCATAATTGGGTGGCTCCAAAGCAGAAACTTCATGGGGAAAAGAAGTGGAGGAGGAAAGCAGGAAGTTTACTTAAGGGCACGAAGCTTACTTTACAGCAGGAAGCAAAGAGCAGGGGCGGGGAGGGGAGAAGGAGGGGTCAGGGACAAGTACACTGTAGAGCCTTCCAGGTAAGACCTCCAGGGACCCACTGCCTTCAACCACAGCCCCTTCTCCTAATAGCACCTTTAGCTGCAAATTCACCGAAAGATTAATCCACTGATGGGCTGGGAGCTCCATGATCTACTAACCTTCCAACAGTCTCACCTCTGAACACTTGATGCTTTTGAGGTACCACTTTTGGGCCAAATTGTAACAAGCCTTTATTTAGTGAATTTGTTCAACAGAGAACGTATCAAGGAAACTGGGAGAAAAAGATTCTCTTGGGCTGTTGTCTTTTTTGCGAGGCAGGGAAGCTCAAATTGGGAATAAACTGATCTATACCATCTTTCTCTACATAATGAAGTTGTTAGACTTGGCAATCTTAGGTGAGTTGAAAGAAAATGGACTGAGAGTCCTGCAAACGCACCCAGTCACACCATGACTTCCAGAGACCTTGCTCTTCTCTGGGCCTCAGTTTTCCCATCTGTAAAACAGCCAGCCAGATTTAGAAAAAATGCTTAGGTCTTTTTTTTTTTTTTTGGGTGGGGGGAAGGGTCCATAGGGTGTTCAGGGTCTCACTACTAGATCGGACTTGTAGTGATCTGCCTATTTACAGCCTCCCAAGAGCTGGGATTACAGGCGTGTGCCACCATGTCCAGTCTCAGTTGCCGCCTCAATGTGCCGCAGGAGTGGGGTTGGCACGGCAGGCCCAGGGATGGAACCCTCAGCTCCTGTGTCTGCTTGCAGGTGCTTTCATCCTCTGAGCTATTTGGTCAGCCCTGCTTAGGTCTTTTCTAGTCCTCACCATTATTGTTTTTGTTTCCCCTTCATTCTGTTCAACTGATTTTTCTCTCCTACCCTTGGATCTGGGTGCTCCCCATAGTTCCGAGAGTGTCAGGCTAGTGAGAATCACCCACCTTAGATCTGGTCCAGTTACAATCATACTATTTTCCATACGTCAGTTGTCAATTTTGTAATTTTAATTTTTTTACTTTTAAGTCGAAAAATCAAAATTTGTTAACATTTAGGGTGTAAATCACGATGTCTTGAAGTTTTGTAAATGCATGTGGCAAATACTTTAAGTAGAGCTGTGTGACACAAAACTAAAATGCAAGATTCAAACTCAAACTGCCCCAAGCAGTTTGTGCAAGCAGGATGCCACCTACCTATCACAGATCAAGGATAAAGGAGATTGGAGGGCTTTTCTCCCGACCCTCTCACCCTATAGCAATGCTCACCTCTGAGTTACACAGGTCGAGACAGCTATGGATCACCATTTCCCCAAATTTTCATGTGTATATGGCAGAAAAGAGTGTAGAGAAGTCCTATGGCAAACTAGAAGATAGGGACAATGTTCTTCTTTTGAAATGTCTTCCTTGTCCCTCGTGGGACAAGTGTGGGTGGTCTACTTCCCAAGGCACAAGGGTTCTTTTGAAAATAATTATTCCAACTGGGTGTAGTGGTGCATGCCTGTAATCCTAGCCCTCTGTGTGGCTGAGGAAGGAGGACTTTAAGTTTGAACCCAGCCTGAACAACTTAGTGAGACCCTCTCTCAAAAGAAAAAATATAAAATGGCTGGAGATGTAGCTCAGTGCAACAGCCCTAAGTTAAATCTCCAGTACACACACACACACACACACACACACACACACACACACACAAATTTTTCTCAAGACCTTAAAATTTTTACCAGAAATCTTCAGAGCTTGTGAATTAGCCTGAAAAGTGTCCTAATTTTCTTCAATCCTGGATTTGAAGCAGGAAACCGCATTGATGTTCAGCAATCTGAAGTTCAGATGGTCTTTGCCTTCTTGAAATTTGGAGGTGTTGAAAGTCTCATCATATACCTGAGAAGAGCGAGGCATACAAGGGTGGGGAGAAGAGAACCCATTACTCACTGAGTTCTCACCATGCTTTTTGTAGTTTCCATTCATATGGCTCTTCCTAAGAGCTCTGGGGAGACACGCAGCTGAAGCTGTTTTTGCTGCTACAATATACTACTACAGACTGGATAATTGATAAGGACTATAAATTTATTTCTCAAACTTATGGGGGCTGGGGAGTCCAAGATCAACTGGGGTGGCTCTGTGGTGAGTGTGTGGTCCTTGCTTCCAAGATTTTGACATGAACTGAATGTTATGTCACCTTGTGGGAAAAACAATGCATCCTCATACTGTGGAATGTGTGGGGCAAAAAGGAACAAACTCTTCCCGGCAAGCCCCTTTACGAAGGCATTAATTCAGGAAGGAGCATTCGGCCGTTATCACCTAAGCACCTCCCCCAGCGCTCCGCAGCCCGACGTAACAGCCCTGGGGATTACGTTTGCAATACATGAATTTTTGGAGAGGCCCAAAACACTCAAACAATGGCAGATAATAATTCTTATTATTGTACCACTTTTCCAGATATGAAAAAAGGGGTAAAGAGATCAACTACCTGACCCAAACTCACCAGCCAGAGAGTGGAAGATTATAGTTTTCCCACCCCTGACCCATATTTCTTTGTCTCCACAATTAAAATTAATTCAGGTCCAGGGATAGGTACAGAATGGGCTTAAAAGAATCTTTTATTGAGTTATTCTGAGTTGCCCTCTCTATCTTTTCCCATCTGCAGCCTAAGTCTTGCTTGTAGTAAGTAAAATACAAGGTTTTCTCTTGGGATGAGTCAATCCCTCTTCTTTCTCTGAAAGAAGAGCTGGGGTGGGGTTTCTCTCTCCTTATCTTTGCCCTCTAGATCTCAAATGTGCCTCTTGGGAGAATATTTTTGTCACACTAAGTGACTTTTTAAAATTGGAAATGTTCAAACAATGTACTCTGCTCCACAAGGGTCGTTTGGTGGCTCCCCAGGATAGTAAATCTGCAGGTGGGGAGGCATCCTGCTGGGACCACCTTTACTCTTGCAGTAGCTCCTGCTGACATGGTCCCCTCTACGCTGAGTGCAGGGCTTATGTGACTAGCAATGGTGTGTTGGGGGAGGAGCACACAAAATGCCCAAAGGGAAGCACTTTTCCTGTAAATGTTGGAAATGCGATAGGATTGCCAACATTACTCCATACCAACTGCATCAATTCTGAAACTTGGTTATGTTTTCTGCTGCACTTCTGTAAAAAACAAATTACTCAAATGTCATTGTGAGAGGAAATAAAAGCAAAAGAAATTTATAGGGGAGCCATCAGAATCCTGGGGTTGAAAGAAACAGAACTGAGTTTACAAGCATGAGTCAGCACCACGGACAGCGACAGCATTTCCTTTCCTCCCCCCCAAGTCCTCCAGCTCCCACTTACAGATGCTGTGCCTGTGGCTGGGGCCAGATCTCGCAACTGGCAAGCTTCCTTTTCTTGACCTGTTTATCTGACCCTGCTTTCTGCCTCAGCGAGGGCATCATCGCTTAGGGCCATGAACAGCTGGCATTGCCCTGGCATATTCACATGATGAACTTTGCGCTTTTGAAGCTCAGGCTTCCAACACAGAGGGCATCTGGGCTGCTCAGGCCTCCTTCCCACAGGGTAGGTGACCTTCTTCATTGATGGAGGAGCAGGTGTGTTGGCTTGGCTCTAGCTAAGATTTTTGCTGTGACAGGTGGCCTAGAGCCATTGGGTAGGAACCTTTGCCCTTCCCCACCTCTGCTCTTCTCTGGCTGCAAAGTAGAAGTAGAGAAAAATTAAAACTAAGGGTTATTATGAAATTAAGGTCATTAAACTGCAAGCTAAAGCAATGTCACAGCTATAGCCATAAACCTAGAGCCCATTTAAACATACCATAGGTGCTATTGCACATTAAGTGGAACATTTATGTACAGGTAAGAGAGACTATCTCCTGCTCTTATGTTTGTGGTAATAACTGGTCTTTTATGGAGCTTTTGTGGCTGCTTAATTATAGGTAAATGGGTAAAGAAGTCTGGGATGGGAAAGGTCAGTGAACATAAAACTGTGGTTGAGGTTCAATTCCATGGCCAAGGAAGAAAGTCATTTTATCCGTGCTTCTACCTCCAAGAAAGAAGATCTCTGTGTTTAGGCTATACTGGGGATACCCACTTGGTGAGTTAGAAAGTGGTGTTGTGAAGTGTTCTTTGGATTCTCTTTCATTTTTCCTCCAAAATCTTGATGAGGCGAGTTACGGTCATTGTCAGCACTCAGGACTTAGCCTTGCATCTAGTCTTTAAGTCTGGGCTTCTCCTTTACTCTGATAGCTTCTAAGGCCTCCCCAGATCTCTCCAGGTCATAAGATGGAGGTTGATTTCTGGGTGTCAGGCTCCTGCTGCTCTGTTCATCCTGCAACAGCCTAGGAAGCACCTCTGAAGCTCTCTAGAAATTTCCCTAAGAACTAATGACACTTCATATATTCAAATTTCAACAATCACTCACTGAGCAAAATTTTTCTGAGCACCTATGGCATGCTGAACTCTGGACAGAAGGGATGAAAGGTGAATTAGATGCCATCCTTTCTCACAAGGAGTTTCTAATCCAATAAGAGAGTTGTGAAGATAACAAGTCAGTTGTACCATAATGGAGCAGATGTAACGACGACACAGTTATATCATTTTTGGGGGGTTGATAAATACGTTAACTATGGATAATGTGCTTTAGAAATGGGAAAGTATTTATTTTCTCCCCAAAACTTGACAGACGAGTATATATTAAAACCTCTTTTTATGAGGAGAGACTTACCATGGCTCCGTGTTAGAGGGTCAGGTAAATTCCTATCTAGCTCTCAGTTTTAATAGCCCACTTTCCCACATCCATCTCTAGATTTATGATCTCTAGGTTAACTAATTCCTTTCTGTAGTTACACTAATCATCCGCTGTCTGTTTTCCAAGCCCCTTCTAGCAAGTAAGCACCTTCGGTCCAGCATTTCCCTTAACCGCAATAATATGATACCATATAATGGGTTGGCTGCAGCTTTGTTTTATTTGTGGCTCAGGGCTGTCTGTGGCTTCCTTTCAGGGCTGCTATGTCCCATTACTTCATTTAATTGGGAATTAGTCATTTAGGCAAGGAAGACAAGTGTCCTGGGGAGGACTTGAGGATCTCTTGCTGGAGACTTCAGGTAGACCCCCGAAGGAAGAAGCATCTGATGGGGGGCTTTGAAAGATGCAGCGAGGCACAATTAGCTGGGTTTCACTCTAGGTTGTGGGGTTGGGGCTGGAGTACACTATGGAGCTGATTCTAGTTCTATCGTGGTTATTCTAGGGTTGCTCCTAGTGACGCTTGTGTGAAAGAGGACTTATCATCCTTCAACGGTCAGGAAGAACTGCAATCCAACCCTCTCTGGAAGGCGGCTCTTGTTTTGCTTTCCAGAGGCAGGAAATGCCATCTTCTTCCCACCAGCCTCCACGTCTGTCAAATGATGCATTTTACCAATCTGTACTGGGAGGAATAATCTTGGTATGTTCACAGTACTTCATGGAGCTTTCTATTCTGGTCTAACAAAGCCCTGTGGTATAAGTAGGGTGGAAAGTGTTGTTAGTTTCATTTTGTAGAGTGCTTGATAAAACCTCAGACAGACTGGCTTGCCCAGGGTCTGCCTAGGGTGGCAGAGGTGGGACTAGAACTTAGGTCTTCTGACTCTAAGACAAAACCTGCTGGCACTGACTCACCTGAGCCAGAATTCTTATTGTCACACTGTTAATATGAACTTAGAGGCTGGACCCATGGATGTCCAATGGATAATCAACAGCAGGATACAGCACAGAGGCACTGTCTTCATTTTATTTTTCATTGACTCCCTTAAAACTTTGGGACAGATTCCTGCTCACCTCTGCAATACCATCTTAATAAACTTAAAGACAAGGGTTGTTAGCCCTAAATGTATCTAGCCTATCTATCTCATCCTTCTTTAAGACTGAGCCTGTCAGGGTGAGAGTAGCTAACATAATTTTCAGGATTTTCAGAGACATCTGATTGCCAACTTTCACAGGTTCCTCTTCAGACACCCCCTGGAACAAAGCTTAGGTGTCTCAAGACTTTCATTATTCTAAACCTTCAGCTACCTCAGATTTCAGGAAAAATAGAGCCTCACAGGCCACCCTATGATGGAGTTGTCCCAACCCAAGCTGGAGCACTTACTGTAGGATGGGAACCGAGGATACTCCCTCAGTCTTGATAGGTCTCCCAGGACCTCACAGAAACAGTCCTGAGATACCAGTCAACAAGACCATGACTTGACTAGAGTTATCTGTACTGCCAATTAGCAAAGCCTCAATCCATACCTTTGCCTCCCTTAACTATGAAACCACAAAGCTTCTGTCAGTCCCTAAAAGACAGAACTTGAATCTCTTTGTCTGTCCTCCAGGCATGGCCGTGCTGATCAGAGATCGCCTCCTGCCTTTCACCAGTAACCATCTCCGTGATTGGCCTTATGGAATGAATGACCACGTCTGGTCTTTGCGACTTCCCAAGCTGGGACTTTTACCCCAAAACATTGATAACAGTATGTGACTCTCATTTATTTTCTTGGTTTTGGGGAGAATACATAAAAGACAATTCTCTAGGCTTTGAAGTCTGGGTTTCAAATATGCATATTCAAACATATGTATTCATATATTCATGAACGCACATATGTGTGTATCTGTGTATAAGAATACATGCATTTCAAGGGTATATACTTAACTCAAAAGACTATAAGCTAGATGTTGTTATTATTCCCACCTCATAGGGATATTATTAAATGTATCCAAACTTCCACAGGTCATGTGGCCAGGTCTCTTCCTGTTCTGATTTTACCCAGACTCTTCTGAATCCTTTTCTCAACTAGACTTTGACATTTGGACCTCTGTGTTCCATCTCAGTGGTTGGTTCTTTGGTTGGTTCAGCCTGAACTCTCCATCTTTAAGATTTGATCCAAAACCTTATTCTTTACTATCCAGCAGGTGGGGAACAGCTGATAATCCCATCTTCAGCAGAAGCTTGTTGGAATCCCTCTTGGCCCCTGGTGCTTCCTCTGAGTAATTTCCCACCCACCTTCCCTCCTTTCCTCCTCAACTTTCTGATGTTTTGTTCGACATTGAGCCTAGTCTTTCTCCTCTGTGGCAACACTCCATCTCCGTAGTCCTTGGGCCAAGTGAGATCATCCTGAGTAGTTCGTCTTATTGTTTTAATAAGTGTCATCAATGACAGTTCCTGTGACAGCTCCATGTGTGTGTTCTAACCACTGCACCACACTGTCTGTCCCATGGAAGGAGCACTGGAAACTCAGGTCTGCGTCTTCATTCTGCGTTACTTGTAGTGTGACTTTGGATGAGAGACGATGTCAGACCTCTGGGACTCAGTTTCCTTCAAAGAAAAATAGCAATCATTCATATTTCTGTGGTACTTTGCAGTTTGCAAAGTGCTTTGTCAGGCATCATCTCATTGGGTGCTTGTGGCTGTCAGTCAAAAAGATGACAAGCTTGATTTTTACACATGAAGAGACTCAGGGATCAGGTTTTGGTCAAAGTCATGTCACTAGCATGTGTGGGAGTAAGACCTGGAGCCTTTGTGCTCTTTTGTCTTGCAGTATGCAAGTCCCGGAGTAGAGCCTTTGCAAGAGTCCATGAGTTCTAATCCTCTCTGCATTGGGAAACCAATCATCTAGGGCAATAGGGAGCTTTTGCTTGGAGGCCACCCTCACCTGGTGCAGTGTCTCTGCATGTAGTGCTCACCTGGGCACAGCAAAATGTCCTTTGCCCCCACCTCAGTCCCTAAGATTTCTCTGAGCATCCTCCACCCCACCCCTCACCTTTCCTCCAATAGAAGGATTTTTTTTTTCTTTGTACTTTAGGGAAGGGTCTACAGGGTGTTCAGGGTCTCACTACTAGATCTGACTCATAGTGAGTCTTCTGTTTATAGCCTCCCAAGAGCTGGGATTAGAGGTGTGTGCCACCATGCCCAGTCTCAATCACAATCTGGGGGCAGGAACGGCAAGGCAGGCCTGGGGATGAACTCCTGACCCCTGTTTGCAGGTGCTTTAATCCGCTGAGGTATTTAGCCAGCCTTTAGAGGCTGGATTGGGAGAACAGCCAGGGAAGGGCCTTTTGCCCTTGTCCTTCGTTCCCAGCCTGAAGAGCCCCAACTCCCTTGCTTTTCCATCTCTTCCAGGTATAGACCCTGGAGATGCCAGAAGTATCACTGAGCTCAGGCTTTGCCTCCAGAGAGGCAAAGGGAGAAAGGGCAAAAATATAAAAATAAAGATTATGCAAAAGCATTACCCTGCATGTTTCTCCCATCTCCCTCATCTCCCCGTGTAAATTACCCTATTATTCTGCTCCCTTAGGACTCCTGATCGTCCTTATTTCTTCTTTTGAGCTAAAGTCATTCATGCAGTAAATTAGTTCTTTGCTTCAAAATAGCTCTGATTGTAGCAGTCGCTGCCACCACCAGCAGCAAGGCCATGTCCCCTGGACAGTTTCTTTAAAAATGAGGATAAGCAAAAGAAAGAAAGAAAGAAAGAAAGAAAGAAAGAAAGAAAGAAAGAAAGAAAGAAAGAAAGATAAAAACCCTCAGCAGCTGTCACTTCCTCCTGCCCTGTTCACGTGCACAGAGACATAGGGTGCCCATTTCCTGGGAAATGATTTCTTGGAAAGGCAAATGCTTGGGAAGAGGGAATACAGATGAAGTCCTAAGTGGCAACAAGTTGGGATGGGAGGGGGGG
>NW_004524648.1:10974632-10977222 GCF_000260255.1 Octodon degus | reverse complement strand
GGTATCTTAGATACACACCTCACTCCAGACTCCTATAATATATTCAGGAGCTTGCTGAGCATCACCTCTTAGACAGCAAGTAGAAAAATCAAACTTAAAATGCTTTTCTGGATGCTTTCCCTTCTAAACATGTTTCTCCCACTGTCTTTCCATCTCTATAAATGTCAGGCCCATCCCCCGTTTGCTCAGGCTAAAGTTCCAGGTGTCGTTCTCGACCCCTCCCCGTCTCTCACTACTGCCTTTCCTTATAAGCATCCTTGCTTCTTACGATCCCCACTGCTGTGTCTTGATTCCATTCACCACCAGCCCTCACCTGGTAAGCTCAACAGCCTTCTGACTGGTTCCCACAATTTTTTTTGTGTCTCCAAGGTGATTTTTAAAAAACACAAGTCAGCTCACATCTTGCCTCTTCAAAACCTTCCAGGAGCCTTCTGTCTTCTTTGAATAAAAGCAAAGAAGCTAAACAGCCTGTACCTATTTCCCACTGTGACTCTGGTTTCTTAGTTTGTAGGTATCACCTGCTAGTAGTTGTTTATTTTCCTATAATTATGGTCTTCTGTGAACATTGCAGAATAGCTCATGGTGGTGGTGGTGGTGGTGGTGGTGGTGGTAGGGCGTGTGCGTGTGTGTGTGCATGCGTGTGTGTGTGCATGTGTGTGTGTCTTGGGAGGTCATGGGAATGGGGTGACGGAGGAGTGGTGTAGGAACAGATGCGCTCCCTTGGCAGTAAGGTCCTCACCAGTTCTTCTGTGTCTCCATGGTGACAGATGTGCACAGAAGACTTGCTCTCAAGGACTGATGCTGGCACAACTGACTCCTCTCTGTTCCATATGTCGTCCTTCCTTCTTAATCATCCATTGCTGTGGACCTCAGATTTTAGCTGAAGAATAATTAAAGGAGCTTGTGTAGTGTACTGAAAGGAGCCATTAATGCTTAAAGTTTTTTCTTCTCCTTTTAAATTTCTTGTAACTTTTTTATTTACCAATTTGCATGCTCCTATCTAGTAATCTAAACTAATTGGAAAGCAACATTATGTAACACAACAACCATTGTCTAATTCCTATTATTTTGGCTAGTGAAATTCTGAATCATTTCTAATTTTCTGTCTTTTTTTTTTTTTGTATTTTAGGGAAGGGTCTACAGGGTGTTCAGGGTCTCACTACTAGATTGGACTTGTAGTGATCTGCCTGTTTACAGCCCCCAAGAGCTGGGATTACAGGCACATGCCACCATGCCCAGTCTCAACTGCCATCTCAGTGCACCGCAGGGCTGGGGCTGCAACATCTAATTTTCTTTTTTAACCATTTTGTAGTCTCTTAAAAAATGAGATTGCAGGGTACCACTCCCAGATAGCCCAATCCAGTAGAATAGTGATATATTTCATAAGTGGCTAAAGTGAGTGTGATGTGGGTGACCAATAGATCGTATCTTTGCTTGGATTATTTTTTTTTAATTTACTTATTTATTTGGCACAGAGTCTCACTATGCAGCTCAGACTTGTGGTGATCTTCCTGCCTTAGTCTCCCCAACACTTGGATTGCATACAGGCTTATGCCACCATGCCCAGTTTTGGTGGCCTGCATGGTGAGCCTGGTGTTCTGGGCCTGCACGGCATGTGGTACTGAGGATCAAACCTGGGTCCTTGCACTTGCCAGGCAGGTGCTTAGACTGCCAAGCTGTCTCCCCAGGTCTTGCTTGGATTACTTAAAAATTTTAAAAGGTGCTTTAAAGTATTGCATCTTGATTTATCTTAAAAAGGAAGATTTGGATGTAAAATATTCATGTATCAATAAAAAACACAATATAAAGTGGCCAGCAAAGCTCTATGACCAGTATATACATTTAGACTTATTATTAAACATGTCCGGGTGGTGTATGAGCTTAGGGATTTTGAGTAGAATGAGAGGACCATCTAGGAAGGTGAGAGTTTGGAGGTGGCTTCTCCCCAGTCCCACAGTGAGGAGTGCCTGTCCATTACAGACTCCCACCAGAGATTAGGCTGCTATTTACTCAAATTGAGGTTTTCTCCACTTCCAAACTCTCAGGAGTACAGAAATATTGAATTTCTCTGATTCTAGGATCCATAAGAAACTTTTATTGTATGGCCAGTGATATAGCCCAGTGGCACAGCGCCTGCCTGACAAGGTCATGAGTTTGATTTGTCATACAAAAACACCAAAATCTAAACCAAAACAAAACACCATTGTTTTCCAGTCTTTTTGTTTTTTGGTATTTTAGGGAAGGGCCTACAGGGTGTTCAGGGTCTCACTACTAGATTGGATTCATAGTGATCCGCCTGTTTACAGCCTCCCAAGAGCTGGGTTTACGGGCGCATACCACCATACCGAGTCTCAATTGCTGTCTCAGCGCGCCCTGGGGGGCGGGGCTGGCATGGCAGGCCTGGGGATCAAACCCCTGGCCCCTGTGCCCACTTGCAGGCACTTTAATCCGCTGAGCTATGTGGCCAGCCCTGTTTTCCAGTCTTTTTGTCTTTGTTATTATAATAATTATTACCCCAACAACTATGTTTTTATTTACCTACATAGGTACAAGTTTTTACTTAGTTATTTTTTTTATTTAAACTCTTTCA
>NW_004524648.1:10965835-10973819 GCF_000260255.1 Octodon degus | reverse complement strand
TGTGGTGAATGCCTGTAATCCCAGCACTAGGGTGCCTGAGGCAGGAAGAACACTATGAGTCCGAGCTGTACTCAATAAATAAATATATAAATATAAATATAAACATAAATATATATATATATGTATATATATTTTTTTCTTTAAGTTAACTTTGAGAAGCTCATTTAGTGAGGTTCTAGTACTGATGAATTCTCTCAGATTTTGATTCTCTGTAAATATATTTATTTCACTATTATTCTTGAAAGGCAGTTTCGTATGGTACACATTTCTAGAGTGATGGTTATTTTTCCCGCACTCTGAAGACAATGCACTGTCTTCTGGTTTTTGTTTGAAAAGGTTCCTGTCTACTTCTTGTTCCCTTATATATGACCTAAATTTTCTCTGTATCTCGTAAGATTTCTTTAGACTTCGTGTCCTGTAATTTTCTAAAAATACCTATAAACATTCTATAATTTCACAAAATTGCATAGAAATGTAGATTTCTAAAAAAATCCATATATATATTGCTATATATACGTTTCCCTATCTACTCATCCACACCTTCCTACGTATTTAGATGCATTTATTGCATTTGTTCTATAACTTCTAGAGCAATCTCATTCATTTCTAATCATATATTTCTTTCCTTTGATTCTCTCCAGGGTTGCTGATTAAATGCACGATAGACCTTTTGATTCTGCCTTCTACATCTTCATCTCGCTACTTTCCATATATCTTTAACTCTCTTTTATTATTTTGCAACATCTTATCTCTGAATGATTTTCTTGGACTGATCTTTTAGCCAATTAAATTCTGTCTTCATCTGTATCTATTGTGTCTCCTTCATTTCTGTAAGTACTATTTGGATTCTTAAAAATATTTTTGGTGGACTGTGGAGATGGCTCGGTCATCTAAGTGCCTGCCTGCCAAGCTCAAAGACCCAGGTTTGATTCCTGATACCACATGTGGTGCCGGTCCTGGAACCCTGGGCAAGCTGAGCTGGCCACTGAAACTGGGCATTGTGGTGAATGCCTGTAATCCCAGCACTAGGGTGCCTGAGGCAGGAAGAACACTATGAGTCCGAGCTGTACTCAATAAATAAATATATAAATATATAAATAAAGGTTCTTAAGGATATTTTTGATAATTTTTTTACTTTCTGGTCCATTTTTTCTGACTTTCAAATTAAAAAAAAATTCCTACAGATTTTACTTTAGTAAACAAAACAAATATACTTGCACTTACAGAATTTATCTTCTAATGTGTCAGTCCAGCAGCTGAAGACTCTGAGAACTTCAACCTGTTGTTGGTTTCTTCTGTTGCCTCTTCCAGGAGTTTATTTCTTCATATATTTGTAGTTTTTGTTTGGAAATTCATGAAGGATGCACATAATCTATGGGAATGCAAGGGGACCTAAATTAGAGATGATTTGATCCAGAGACGACTTACATTTGCTTCTTCAGGGGACAGAGGACTATTGCTGTTCTGGAACCAGTTTCTCCTTTTTGAGAACCCAGGAAGAAGTCTTGCCTTATTTTCCCACTTTACTCCAAGGTTTAATATCCTCACCTGTTGAATCACTGGATTCAGCATCTATCCACAAGAACACCTGCCTTATTTCATTTTTATTGTGGTAAAATATTGTAATTGTGACAAAATTGAAAATATTCATATCCAATTGTGTAAAGTGTTACAAAACAATGGTATTTATTTTAATTGCACTCACAAAATTATACAATTTTTTTTTTTTTGAGACAGTGACTGCTATGTAGTTCAGACGTGCCTTGAACTCACTACGCACCTGGGTGGTCTCAAAGTCATGGTGATGCGCCTGCCTCAGCTTCATGGGGCAGGGATTACAAGTGCCTGCCACCATACTTGGCCAGTAGTACACAACTTTCTTTCTTTTGGCAGAACTGGGGATTGAGCTCAGGCCCTTGCACTTGCCAGGGAAGCGCTTATTGTACACAATTTCCATGAGTTATTTTCAAAATGTTTTCATAACCCCAAACAGAAACTCCATGATCATTAAGTAATAACTCTTCATTCCCTTCATCTAACCTTTGGCAAACTCTAATATACTCTACCTGCATAGCTTTGCCATACGTGAGGGCAGTATGGCTGTGACATCAGTCAGCCCATTGATCACCAGAGTTGATCCAGCTGATCTGGCTGGCGAGGTGGGCGTCTCCTTCATACCTCATAGCTGCATGTGCCACCCTCCCAAAGTCACTGGGTCAAGGAAGAT
The DNA here is from genome assembly GCF_000260255.1 of Octodon degus. Lineage (NCBI taxonomy): Eukaryota > Metazoa > Chordata > Mammalia > Rodentia > Octodontidae > Octodon > Octodon degus. The sequence goes on along the minus strand of NW_004524648.1, from coordinate 10,971,592 downwards.
CACTACCCCTAGTAGAGTAGGAGGTTTTCTTTCTTTTTTAAAATAATTTTATTGAGACAAACATAGCAATGAGAGTTTCAAAACCGAATAGTAGCACAGTTTCAAAAATTAATACATTGCATATTATTGTCTTAGTGGTTATTCATTGTACAAGATGCAGACATGATATCCTGTCCACAAACACTATTAGAACAAATCTCTCTATTCATTAAATTAAGAGAATGCAGCTGTATAATATCTATCCTAACTATTTTGCATATACAGATATGAAATGATCATTCATTTTTTATGGCTCAATATATATATTTTTTTTCCATAATTTTATTGAGAAACAAATGGCAATGAGACAGTTTCAAATCCAATTAGTAGGACAGTTTCAATAATTAATACATCACATATTGTTGTCTTAGTGGTTAATCATTGTACAAGATGCAGACATGATATCCTATTTACAAACACTATTAGAACAAATCTGTCTATTCATTGAATTAAGAGAATGCAGCTGTATATCTATCCTATTTTGAATGTACAGATACAAAATGGTCATTCATTTGTATCCCCTTTCTTTGTTTAGTTTTGCCATTTAAATATTATAGGTGTGCGAATTCAGCACAATATTCCAAAATAGTCCAGTAGTCCATAATAGTCGTGGGTTTTCCATAAGTCTGGCAATGCCAGAAGTTGTTGACTTGAGCCTTTTACAGCTCAGCATATTAATATGGTTTTACTTTTTATACTTCGTTTTTATATTTTTTGCTGGATGGTTAAGACCAAGATAAAGCAAGACCTATAGAACAAGAAATGTAGCTTTTGTATCTGATAGTCTGCCAAATCCTCTCAGGATGTATCCTGAAGCCCTGTACCGCAGTGTGTAGACCCTGTGTCAGTTGGTGTACAAGGAGCTCCGCTCCCCTGCTAGCATCTACAAACAAGCTCTCAATGACTATAGCTTCGCCTATTCTAGATATTTCCAAAGGATAGAGGCATATAATATTTGTCCTTCTGCATCTGGCTGATGTCATTTGCTTTCACACTTCAAGCTTCAGTCATGCTGTAACATATATTATAACTTCATTCTTTCTACAGTTGAATAATATTCCACTGCATGTACGTACCTCATCTTGCTTATCGATTTTAGCTATTTATCTTTTTGTTTGGTGCTAGGAATGGAACTCAGAGCCCATGGTCGCTAGGCAGGCACCGTGCTGCTGAGCTATATCCTCAGCTGTTTACTTACCTGTTGATAGACTTAAGTTGCTTTTGTCTTTTGGCTGTCGGGAGTGTGACTATGTGTACTAATTATTGAAACTATCCTACTAATCAGCTTTTTTTAAAAGGTATTTATTTATTTATTTATTTATTTATTTATTTATTTTTATTTTGGTGGAACCAGGGATTGAACTCAGGCCCTTGCCCTTGCCCTTGCCAGTGAAGCTCTTATTTCACTGAGCCATCTCCCTGGCCCCCCTTACTAATCAGTTTTGAAACTGTCATTGCTATTTTTTCCTCAATAAAATTAATAAAAAAGGAAAAATATGTACGTATACACAAGAGAGTTAGGACTTTCTCTTAGTTCATTGAGAGTAAAGGTTTGTACTAATATTGTTTAGGTAAGAGATCATGTCTGCATCTTGTCCTCTGAATAACAGCTACAAAGACAACAATATGTACTGTGTTAATTATTGTAACCATCCTACTAACCTGTTTTGAAACAGCTTCATTACTATTTTATCTTTTTCTCATTAAAATGAATAAAAAAGAGAGAATAATAAAAATAAATGGTTACTGAAAAAAAAACATTAGCATACCAGTATCTGCTTGACTTCCTGTTTACAGTTATTTTGGTTATGTACGTATTGGTATTTATCACAGTGGATTTCTGTGTCATGTGGTAATACTGCATTTGATGTTTTTGAGGAAGAACATTTCTTCCGCCAGAGTGCTACCATTTACATATGCACTAGCGAAGAGACAAATGTCCTAATCTCGTCATGATCTTGTCAGCACTTGCTGTTTTCCATGACTATTAATAAGACTTCCATCTTGACAGGTGTGAAGTGGTGGCTTATTGTGATTTGGATTTGTATTTCTTGATGATTAATGATTTTGAACATCTTTTCCATGCTGATTGGCAATGTGTACACACTCTTTGGAGAAATGTCTATTTGTGTATTTTATCTACTCTTTAAATGCATTCTTTTTTGTTGTTGAACATAGCGATTCCTTATATATTCTGTAGATCAAGGCATTATCAAATAATTTGCAGATATTTCCCCCATTATGTAGGTATCTCTTTACTTTCTCAGTTATGTCTTTTAACTTCAAATATTTTTAATTTTGATGAAGTTGAATGTATTATATTTTCTTTTGTTCCTTGTGGTCTTTGGGTCATATCTATGAATCCATTGCTAGCTCCAAGATGGTGAAGATTTTCTCCTGTGTTTTCTTTTAAGAGTATTATGTTTTCACACCTTATATTTAGGTCATTGGTCTACTTTCAGTTAATTTTTGTATTTGCTATGAGGTAGGGATCCAACTTCTTTCTTTTGTGTTGTTGAAATCTAGTTGTCCCAGCACCATTTGTTGAACAGAATCTTATTCCCCCATTGAACAGACTTTGCATCCTTGTTAAAAATCAATTGGCTATGCATAAGTTTAATTTTGGGCTTTCAATTCTATTCTATTGTTCTAAATGGCTGTCCTCAGACCTGTATTATACTCTTTTGATTACTATGGATTTCCAGTAAGTTTTAAAATTGAGAATTGTGAGTTCTCTTACTTTGTTTTTTATCAAGATTATTTTTGTTATTCAATGTCCCTTGTAATTCCACATAAATTTGAGGATTACTTATTCCATTTCTGAAAAAAATAAGGTATTGAAATTTTGATACATATTGTACCAAGTCTGTAGATTGTTTCAGGTCATACGGACAACTTGATTATGTTGACTTCTTATCTGTAAACATGAATATTTTTCTTTCAGTTCCTGTTAGCAATATTGGGTGGTTTGTAGTGTATACATTTTTCACTTCCATGTTTAAATTTATTCCTAGATATTATATTTTAGATGCTGTTGTGAGTAGTATAGCTTTCTTAATTTCCCTACTTTCATTACGGGTATATAGAAACAATTGATTTTTGTGTGTTGTTCTTGTACTGTGAAATTTTGTTTAATTTTTCTATTAGCTTTAGTAGCTTTCTTATGGATTGTTTGACATTTTCTATAAATAGGATTATGTCACCTGTACAAAGAGGCAGTTTTACTTTGTGCTTTCCAACTTTAATGATTCTATTTATTTTTGTGGTCTAATTGCTCTTGTAGTACAATTCTGGAGAACTGAGGTGAAAGTAGATATTCTTGTCTTGTTTTGACACCTGCATTTTGATCTGCTTTGATGCTTGATACTCCTTGCACTAGATTCAGTCAATTTTGGGAGATGGATAGAACTATGATACTTTTCTTTCTTACATTTTTTTTTCCAGAAAAGTAATTACCATTTTTTAAAAAATGTGTGTAATGTGTGTGTTTGTGATACTGGGAACTGAACAAGACTTTATGCTAAATTACATTCCTGGCTGTCCCCCCAACACTGAAAATTTTGAGACAGGGTTTTGTTAAGTTACTAAATTGCTCAGGCTGGGCTTAAATGTGTAATCTTCCTGCCTCAGTCTCCAGAGTACTGGCACTCTAAACATGTGCCACCACATCTGGCTCAAAAAATTAGTTGTTGTTTTGGGCTGGCAAGACAGCTCAGTGGACTAAACATCTGCTTAGCCAAGCCCAGGAGCTGGGGTTCGATTCCTGGTCCTGCATGCCACACCGGTCCCACCTCTGTGCCAGTGACAAAGTCTGGGCTTGATGGCACACACCCACAATCCTGATGCTGGGGAGACTGAAAACAGGAGGATCACTATGAATCTGAGCTGTATAGTGAGACCCTGTATCAAATACATAAAATGGAAAAAAAAGTTGTTTTCAAGTGAAACAATTCTTTAGACTAATTTGCTCTTGTTGGACCCAAGTCCACAAAGTGTCAACACAAGATGCCATTTTGAAAAGTCTGACATAGAAAACAGATTTGTTTTCATGGCTAAGCTTTCTAGCTCCCTCTTTGCTTCTAGAGGAACAAAACAGCTATGTTATCATAACGGAACTGGAGTCTCAAAGAGAATCTGAAAGTTTGTCAAACTAATAGGGGTCTGAGGGGAAGAGAGAACTCTGCAAAACTGGTTTGAAGGATGGGAGATAAATTTACCTCAAATCTCATGATAATTAAGGTTGTTCCACTTCTCAGCCAGGTGTCATTAGGTGTGCAATCATGCCGCACTCTGGGAATGTGTCATCAGTTGCTAGGGAACTTCTCCCTTTGAGCATGAATCACATTTTAAGTTGTGCACTGTTTTAAATTGTGTGTGTGTGTGTGTGTGTGTGTGTGTGTGTGTACATGGGGGAATAAAAAGAGATTGAGAATGAGGTATAGAGAAGCACATTTCTTGGGGTGCTCTGAAGAAGAGAAGAAGCACACTTTCCCTGTTTTCTTCCCACATCATGCCTGTCACTCTGTGGGATTCACTCTCGTTCCTCAGGGTATTACCACTTGCAGATCTTCTAGGAGTGCCAGGCATTCTCTTCTTGAGACTCCAGTTCCGTCTCCCATTTCCCGACCTCTGAGTGCACCCCCTTCTTGTTCCCATGGCCCAAGTGTGTGAAGGTGGTGGAGCTCTGACCCACCCAGTGAGCTAAGGAGAGCTGTGACCTTCTAAACCCCAGTTTCTAGGGTTTAGGTTGCCCAGCTACAGTTGCTGGGGGAACCTCAGTTAAAATTTCTTCACTCTAGGGCATGTGAAGTCTCAATTGCCACCCAGAATTAACGCTGTATTTTTTTTTTCCTGGCTAAATTTGAAATCCAAACGAGTGTCAGCACCAGAGATGACTGAAATTCGAGCACTCCTATTTGGATCCTGTCAATCATGTTTCCCTCACTCTCTACTGAGAGAGCTCAGTCTTCAGAACCCAAGTGAGAGTTGTGTGGAAATACATAGAAACCTTTGCCAGCCCTCTGAGGAGCTCTCCCTCAATGGAAGATAGACAGAGGCTGCTTCTAATGGTAGAGGTAGTGGCTCATGTGGGGGAAGTTCCCAAATGGGTGGAAGAGAGATGTAGCCTCTCCTGTAAGGAGGAGGCTTCTACTGTGATGGGAAAGACCTGGTCCTGCTAAACGTAAGCTCCCAGACCAATATGGGAGGTCGTCTCATAGGTTAGACACCCTCTTTCTGGAGATGGGGAATGTAACAGAGTCATCCTGTGCCCAGATGTCCTATTGGATAAAGGGTTTGTCAGGGCTGGGAGTGACCTAACAGACAACCTCTGGGATCGTGGCTTCTGACATTGTAACACACATAGGCTAGAGAATCTTAGCTGGGCACTTGATGCCCAAGGGGAATCCTGGCAAGTCCCTCTTATCCTCTCTTCCGGCTACACATTTTTTTCATCCATTCTTGACTTACCTTGACTTACCGTGCACCCACTCTGCAGAATCGTACTTCTTACTTTTTTTTGGGTAATTTTTTTTTTTAGTACATTGTGTATAGTTATTGCCAAAGTAGTTTCTCATATTACAAGATATAGGCAAGAAATAATAAGCAAATAACATAGGTACAAACCTCTTTTTTTTTAAGTCAACAGAAAATGGAAATATACTTTTTAAAGTTTCTAATACTAGGAGAAGATATCATACAATGTCTTTTTAAATAAAT
>NW_004524648.1:10957452-10964090 GCF_000260255.1 Octodon degus | reverse complement strand
GGCCCTTGGTCAGCTCACTCACTCGCTGGCCTGCGCTCTGGGTCTGTTCCGGATCCCGTGGCCTGGGTCGTTTCACTCATTCGCCGGGCCTGCGCTCTGGGTCTGGGTAATTTTTTTAATATTGATTTTATTGAGAAAGAAATAGCAATGAGACAGTTTCAAAACAGGTTAATAAGACAGTTACAATAATTAATACATGGCATATTGTTGTCTTCATAGTAGTTATTCATAGTACAAGATGCAGACAGGATATCTTGTTTAAATACTGGTAGTTCAAAACTTTCTTCTCATTAAACTAAGAAAAAGTAGCTGTATATCTATGCTATTTTGTATGTACATATATATATATTTTTTTTCCACTACAAATGGTCTTCCATTTATATCCCCCTTTTTCATTTACTTTTGTCAGAGATGGGTATTCCATTGCCATTCATATATTGTAGGTGCATGAATTCAGCAAAGTAATCCAATATACCGTGGTAGTCCATAATAGTAGTAGGTTATCTGCAGGACTGGCAATGTCAGAAGTTGTTGACTTGAGCCTTTTAAACATCAGCATGTTAATATAGCTTTACTTTTTATACCTCGTTTTATACTTTTCTGCTGGATTGTTAAAACTAAGATAAAGCAAGAACTATATAACAAAAAATGTAATTTTTGTATCTGACATGGTCAGTCAAATTCCCTCAGGACTTACCCTGAAACCCTGTATCACAGTTTGCAGATCTTTTGTCAATGTCAACCATGTGGATGAGTCACAGCCATTGCTTGACCAATTTGCTCTCTGTGAAAGCCTGAGAGAATGTTTTCTCTCCATGTGACTCTCCTTAGGCACACTCTACATTGTTGATCACTTTCTTCTGTAGCTCCATAATCTCCTTGATCAGAAAATTTGGGACACCACTGAGTTACAGGATGTTACACTACAGGTTCTCTTATGTCCTAAGTCCTCACTGACCTTGAAAGGCTAGGGCCACAATGTTGGCTATCCTCATAGCCCTTCTTTTTCTCTAATTTTTGGTCTGCAAACCTAAGTTGTTAACCCTCCAGAAGAGAAGCTTAATGATATTACCCTAAAAAATAAGCTGTTGAGGTTAACATCAGTATCTGTCTGAATATCAAAGGCCCAACACATAACATGGAACAGGTATTTTCCATTGTACATAGATATGCTAAACTTTAAATCCCTACAGGATGTGAAAAAATTAAGTAAAAAAAATTAATAGTAAAGAATCAAAATAAACAATTACAAATTTTTACACAGAAATTTAGAAATCTAACCATGTACAACATTGTAGCAGAACAGTCTTATGGCATTTTTTTTCTTGTCTCTTGTTTTTATTTATTACCTTTTTATTTTTTATTTTTTAATTCATTTTAATAAGAAAATAATATAGCAATGAGATAGTTTCAAAACAGGTTAATAGGACAGTTACAATATTAATACATTGCATATTGTTGTCTTCAAAGTAGTTATTCAGAGGACAAGATGAAGATATGATATCTTGTCTGAACAATATTAGCACAATTCTTCCATTGAACTAAGAGAAAGTGGCTGTATATATCCTAATGATTTTGTATATACATATATTTTTTTCCACTACAAATTGGTCCTCTATTTATATCCCCCTTTTTTGTTTTGTCAGAGATGGGTGTTCCATTGCTGTTAGATGAGCTGTATTAGGAGAAGTCTTTTTTTATTACTTTTTTAAAAAAAACAATCATTTACTTGAGGAAAGTATAGCAGTAACTGATATGACATTAGAAGCAGTATGCTTTTAGAAGACCAGAATGACAGGGATTTCAAGCATGGCCCTGGTGTTACACATTGCTATCTTCAGCGCAGTTGCTAAGTTCACAGGTATCAGCATATATAGTTATTCAGGCTCAGAATCCTACCAATTAACTGCTAGTTTCAAAAAAAAAAAAAAAAAAAAGCCTGATGTTGATTCTCAGGATCATTACCTTAACCATGTTGTGTATATAAATGTATGGTCTTGCCCCTGCCATGTTTCCTAGCTCTTCTCCTTACCCTTGCTTCATTGTTTAAACCTTAAGTTCTCACTTTCCATTTAGTTGTGTTATATCTTTCAATTTTTATTTCTTATTTTGAGTTATCGCACCAGGGAGACTACATGATATTTACACATGTGGGTCTGGTTTGTTTCACTTATGAGTATATCTTCAAATGGCATCCACTTATATATGAAGGCTTCGAGTTTATCATCCTTTTTAGCTGAGTAATACTCCGTTGTATAAAAATACCACATCTTTTTCATCCATTCCTCAGGTGATGGGCATTTTGGTTGCTTACAAAATTTAGCTATCACAAATTGTGCTGCTATAAACATATGTGCACATATATCACTATGCTATGATGTTCTCAGTTCTTTTGGGAAAATTCCCAATAGAAGGATAGCTAGATTGAATGGGATTTCCAGTCCTAGTTTTTTCAGGAGTCTCCACACTGATTTCCATAATGGTTGCACCAGTCTACATTCCCACCTGCAGTGGAGAATGGTTCCTTTTTCCCCACAGCCTCTCCAACATTTGTTGTTGGGTGATTTCTTTATGATAAGCATTCTTTCTGGGGTAAGATGATATCTCAATGTTGTTTTAATTTGCATTTCATGGATGGCTAGTGATGTGGAGCATTTTTTAATGTATTTATTACCTTCTAGAATTTCTTCCTCTGAGAAGTGTATGTTCATCTTAGATGCCCATTTCTGGATTGGGTCTTTAAATTTTGGGGCCCTAATGTTTGTTAGTTCTTTATAAATTCTACAGAGAAGATCTTTTTCTGAGAGCTTATTAGTTAAGATTTTTTGAAATTCATGGGCTGTCTTTTTATTCTGTTGGTAATTTCTTTTGACATGCAAAAACTTCTCTATAAGAGGAGGTCCCTGTTGTTAAGTCTTTCAAGTACTACCCATGCAGTTTGATTTTTGTTGATGAACTGTTTGCCTACACCTATATCTTCAAGAGTTCCTTCTACTTTCTCTTCCAGGAGATTTAGTGTTGTTTCTGTTCTAGTGTTTAGAACTTTGATCCATTTTGACTTTAGTTTAATGCATGGTGATAAACCTGGGTCAAGTTTTAGTTTTCAGTATGTAGAGAGCCAGTTTTTCCAGCACCATTTCTTAAAGAGGCTATTTTCTTCCAGTAACCATTTTTGGTCCCATTGTCAAAGATAAGGTGGCTGACTGTGTTTGTAGTTGTTTGTGCATCTTCTACTCTATTCCATTGATCCTCAGGTCTGTTTTTTTGTTTTTGTTTTTTGCCAATACTGTGCTGATTTTATTACAGTAGCTTTGTAGTATAATTTCAAGCCGGGAATTGTAATGCCTCCTGCTTTGTCTTTGTTGCCCAAGAATGCCTTTTCTATTCTAGGTCTCTGGTTCCAAATAAATTTTAGGAATGATTTCTCTAGGTCTGTGAGGTATGTTGGTGGTATTTTGATAGGGATAGCACTAAATCTGTATAACAATTTTGGGAGTATGGCCATCTTCACAATTGTGGTTCTTCCTATCCAGGACATGGAATATCTTTCCATTTTCTGAAATCCTCTATGATCTCTTTTTTCAGAGTACTGTAATTTTCATTGAATAGATCTTTAACTTCTTTAGTTAGGTTAATTCCTAAGTATTTAATTTTCCATGGTGCTATTGCAAAAGATATTGTTTCTCTAATTTCTCTCTCAGAGTATTTGTTATCTGTGTAGAGGTATGCTGTTGACTTTTGGGTATTGACTTTGTAACCTGCTATGCTACTGAATTTGTGCATTAATTCTAGTAGCTTCTTGGTGGAGTTTTTTTGGGTCTTACAAGTAAAGTATCATGTTATCTGCAAATAATGATAGTTTAACTCCTTCTTTACCTATTCTTATTCCTTGTATTTCTCTCTCTTGTCTAATGGTTCTAGCTATTCTAGAACCATTCTAATGGTTCTAATTCCAGAACTATAATGAATAGGAGTGGTGATAGAGGACATCCTTTCCTTGTACCAGATCTGAGAGTAAAATATTTTAGATTTTCCCCATTTAGAAATATGTTAGCCATTGGGCAGTCATAGATGGCTTTTATCAGATTGAGGTAGAGGCCATCTATTCCAATTTTCTGTAGGACCTTGTACATGAATGAGTGTTGGACTTTGTCAAAAGCTTTTTCTGCATCAATTGAGATGATTATGTGGGTTTTGGATTTGGCTGTATTGATATAGTGTATTACATTTATAGATTTGCATATATTGAACCATCTTTGCATCCCTGGGATGAATCTTAACTGGTTATGGTGTATAATCTTCTTGATTATTTGCCATATTCTGTTCGCTAGGATTTTATTGAGGATTTTGGCATCTATGTTCATGAGGGAGATAGGCCTGTAGTTCTCTTTCTTAGTTGCGTCTTTCCCTGGTTTTGGTATCAGTATAACACTTGCCTCTAGGAATGATTTTGGGAGGATTGCTTCCTTTTCAATCGCATTGAAGAATTTGAGGAGTATTGAGATTATATCTTCTGCAACTTTCTCGTAGAATTCAGCTGTGAATCCATCAGGACCCGGCCTTTTCTTTGTCCTAGGTTTTATTATTATTATTATTATTATTATTATTATTATTATTGCATTTTGTATTTCATTGGCTTTTATTGAGGTATTGAGAGTTGCTATATCTTCTTGATTCAGTTTTGGTAATTTGTACCTTTCTAGCAATCTGTCCATTTCTTCTGTGTGTTCTAGTCTGTTAAAGATTCTCAAAATAGCTATTGATGATCTTCTAAATTTTCACTGGGTCTGTGGTAATTTCACCCTTTTCATTTCTTATTGCTTTTATTTGAGTATTTTTCTCCCTCTTTTTGATGAGGTTAGCTGGGGGATTATCAATTTTATTTAATCTTTCAAAGAACCAGCTTTTTAATCTTTTTTTTTTTTTTTTTGCGGAACCAGGGATTGAACTCAGGCCCTGGAGTTCGCCAGGGAAGTGCTTATTCTGCTGAGCCATCTCCCCGGCCCTAGAACTTGGGACCTTGTGCTTAGCACTGAGCTATATCCACAGTCCAATTTTTATGAAGCCTAAGTTTCAATTTTCTTTTATTGTTTTCTTTTTCTATTATCTAAGGAACTTTTTGCCTATCTATAGATTATGCAAGTATTCTCCTGTTTTATTGTAGACAATGAACAGTTTTAGGTTTTTAATTTAGATCTGTGATACATCTCAAATTGGATTAAATGTATGATGTGAAATGGAGGTGAAAATTCATATTTTTGCATATGGGTCAACAGTTATTCTAGCTACTTTTACTGAGAAAACTGATTGTTTTCATAGGATTGCTTTGATTCCTTGTTGAAAACCAATTGACCCTATAAATATGGGTTGATTTTCTGACTCTCTCTTTTGCACTGGATCGTGTATCTATTTTTACCCCATCTTGTCCTGATGACAGTATACTAGCTGTACAACAGAACTTGAAAGTCAATACTGTAAGCCCTTCAACTTAGTTTTTGTCAGGACTTGGGCGTTCTAGGTTCTTTATATTTCCATGTAAGTTTTAGAATAAATCTATTGATTTCTATGAATAATGTCTCCTGGAAATTGATATTGGTATAATGTTGAATCTATGAAATTGAAAATGAAGCTATTTATTGGGGGAAAATGAATATATTAGCAATATCAAATTTTCCAATACAGGGAATTTAAGTCATTCTTAATTCATCTTGGTGATTTTTTTTCTGTAGTTTTCAGTTATAGGTTTTACACATTGTTAACTTATTTCTAAGTATTTTATGGTTTTGGCTATATTATAAGTAGAATTTTTAAGCATCTTTTTTCTAGTGGTTTATTTCTAGTATGTAGAATATAATGATATTCATGTAGTGCCCTTTTATTCTATATCCTTTGTTACATTCACCTATTAGTTCTAATTGCTATTTTGTAGATTTTTTGGGATTTTCTGCAAAAATATCATGTATTCACTGCATAAATATAACTTTAGTTCTTCCTTTCTGATCATTGTGCATTTTATTTTTTTTCCTGCTTTATTACCCTGACAACACAATCGATAAAATGTTAAATAGATATTTAATGATTAGCTTTTCTGTACCTGGTATTAGGGGAGAGGGATATAATGTTTCATCATTAATATGAAGTTAGCTGTAAGTTACCATAGCTATCTTCTATCTAATGGAAGAAATTTCCATATTTAGTGAGAGTTATTTTTAATGATGAAGAGGTGCTGATTTTTACAAAAACAATTATAGAGTGCTTTTTTTTTTTTTTTTTTTCTTTTTCTTTTCTTTTTGCGGAACCTGGACTTGAACTCAGGCCCTTGCGCTTGCCAGGGAAGCGCTTATTCCACTGAGCCATCTCCCCAGCCCCAACAATTATATAGTTTTTAAAAACTTATTCTGTCAACATCATGAGCTATAAGAATGAGTTTTTGAGTGTTCAAATACTCTTACATTCTTGGGTAAATCTCAAGAATTTATGCTTTTTTATTTTATTTTATTTTTTTGCTTTAACTTTATTTTATTTTATTTATTTTGTTATATTTTTAAAAATTTTTAATAGATTGCAAATTGAAATTGAATTATTTACAAACACAACTGAATATAACAATAAAAACTGTCCAAAATAAAAATGAAGAA
>NW_004524648.1:10940063-10956417 GCF_000260255.1 Octodon degus | reverse complement strand
TCTCTCTCTCTCTCTCTCTCTCTCTCTCTCTCTCTCTCTCTCTCTCTCTCTCTCTCTCTCTCTCTCTCTCTCGCTCTTTGATTTCTTTTTTAGTTAATCCAGGGTTAATGTGGTATCACAGTTATACAAAATAATAAAACAAGTTGGAGATGTTCATGTCTTTCTATTTTCCAGGCTTGTATAAGATTGTATACTTCTTTCTTAAATATTTGGTGAGTTTCCACTGGAGCATTTCATTTCTGGATTTTTTCTTTGTGGGAAGACACTTGATAAAAATTTATGTTTAGTTCATATATGTTATGGTTTGTGTCTGGTTGTTCCCCCAGAGCCTCGTGGAGTCATGGAGTGGACTTCCAGAGTTTGTGATTAACTCATGATCCACTGGGATTATGGGTATGAGTGCTGCTGGGATTATGGATGTGAGTACTATACCCAGCCTGGGGTGGATAGCCTGAGTGGATTAAAGGAGAAAGACTTGCTCTGTGTTGCTATTGTTGCTGCTACTACTCCCATTTGCTGCTGCTCTTTGCCACCACCATGGAAGGTTGCCCTCTGCCATGTGCCACTCTGCCTGGAGCCAGCTGCATATGAACTGCAACTCCCACTGACTACTGTGAGTTAAATAAATCTTTCCTTCCTTCATTTGGAGTGTTGAGTATCTGTCCCCGCAACGAGGGTAGAATAACCAAGACAGTGTATTACAGGGTTGTTTAGATATTCTACTTTATTATGTGTCAGTTTTAATATTCATTTAAAAAATGTATATAGTGCAGGGTCTAGAGGGTCTCACTACCCAGATCAAACTCGCAGTGATCCTCCTGTTCTTAGCCTCCTAAGCTCTGGGATTATAGGCGCACACCACTATGTCCAGTCTCAGGCACCATCTCTGCATGCCCAGAGTCAGAGCCAGCACTGTGTGCCAGGGATTGAACCCCGGCCTCTGCACCTGCCTAAACCGGCGCTTTAGTACTCTGAGCTATCTGGCTGGCCCAATACTCACATTTTTTAGACAATGTCCAGCTTGTCTAAATTCTTTATAATGTTCTCTCTTTATGTTTCTAATGCCTTTTGAAATTGTAGTAATAGTCCCCTTCTCATTCCTGGTATCAGTTAGTTGTGTTTTCTTTTTTCCCTCAGCAATCTAGCTTGCCTAGACCTCTCTTCTCACCTTTGCTTGTTGCATTTAAGTATCTTCTCCTTGAAGCAATATCTTTGTTTCTGGCTTTCCTGCAAAAGTCTATAGTGGAACTTGCAGGTCTTCCAGCTGTCCACTCCCTTCAAAAAATATCTCCATCCTGTCTTTCTTCTTGCTTTCCCATATTAAGAGAAGAACTATGCTTGATCTTTTCAAACTGATCTCTCTCCATATGTGTCTGATTCTACACCCATGTTCTGAACTCTCTCCTCCTTTTCTCTTAGGATCCCAGCACTCCCCACAGGTATTCTTCATCCTCCCTGCATTCTCCTGGTGGCCCACACTGGTATCAATGTCGCAGTCCTCACAGCAGCTCCAGCCTTGCTTCTCACTCCCCTGAGCAGCACTGCGACTTCGAAGCCTGGACTGTGTCATGCATTTTCTCTTGTCATTATTTTTATCATGATTTTCTCTCCATATGAGTGATGTGTCCCTCACAATCTTCCTGGAGAACATTTACTTCGTTTATAAGTCACTTTCTCCATGAAGCCTGGTAAAATTAATCGCTAACTTACTCTGTAGCTTGTTTGGTTGGACAGATACTGTGGACAGAAGAATCTGTTCTCCTTCACTGCGTCTGTTGATGTTTTTGCTTCTTCCACTGAGTCTACAGAATCTCTGAGGACAGGAACAGTGTGTTTCATATTTAAATCCTTAGTGTCTGTTAACTGTGAATACACAGGTTGTTTGTTGACTGAATATACAACATCTCCACTTAGTGAAGACTAGAGTTTCTCTGTGAAACTTCTCAGCCCTTCCTCTTCCCTTAAAGTATGGAGTCACTGACGGTTGCTCACCCTGTAGTTGCTAACTTCTCTTCTAGGTCTTCTTTCACGTTGGCTTCATTTCTTTTTCTTGGGCCTCCATTGCCTTTACTACAGTTTCTTTGTTTTGTGATAGGGTCTCATGTGGCCCAGGCTGGTCTTCAATTTGTAATCTTCTGGCTTCAGTCTCCTGCATGGTGGGATTACAGGTGTGCAATGCTGTACCTGGAGACAGTGCTGCAGAGTGAAGCAGGCTGCCTCATGCATGAGCCGCTATCCCTCCAGTGGTTTCTCATCCTCTCTCCTTGTCTTATTTCAATCTATCTTCTCTGTCTTCCAATGACTCATTTCTCTGAAATATATCAGGAGAAAGCTTCTCTTGGCTGTTGATTGCTCACAGACAGATGATAGGTGCCGTACATTCAGTACCTACTACAGGCCAGGTTCTACATTAACATTAGCTTATAGCTATGCTTTTTGGTCTTTAAAGTTAAGTTTATTGGTACATTTTTAGATTTATGTAATGATCACCTTCACCATACAGAATTTGTACTCGTATGTGATACAACTTCATTTTTTCCATTTGCCTTTCTTCAATCCCTCTACCTCTCTCCTTATTTACAAAAGCCTTGTGCCTTGTTTCCATTTTTTCTTTTACCTTTCTCTCCCCGCCACTTCCCTAGTTCCCCTTCCTATTTGAACATTTTCTTCCTATTTTACAATATCTTTTACACATTTTGGTCTTTATTTAAACTTTTGGTTTCTCACACCAGAGAAACAATGGGTATTTACACATGTGTGCCTGCTCTGCTCTTTATAATTTCCACCCTCACATGAGCTCTGGGCTTGACTTTCTCTTCTTTTTCTGGGAGCTTAATGTTCAGCATTAGGTTGTTTATTTGAGATTGCTGTTTTTCTGATATGGGAATTCACAGCTATAAATTTCTCTTTGTTGGACCGCTTTCGTCACATCCCTGAAATTCTGGCATGTTGTGCTGACAATGTTTAGCTGTAGAAACTGTATGATTTTTTTCTTCAATTTCATCTGTAAACCATTGGTGGTCCAGGGGGGTGCTATTTAATTTCATCTTTATGAAGTTTTTGTGGTTTCTTTTGCCACTGATTTTTAATTTCATTGCACTGTGGTCTGATAATACGTATGGAATAATTGCAATTCCTTTGCATTTATTTAAGTATGTTCTATGAGCTAGTGTGTGGTCTATTTTGGAGAACATCACACATGTAGCTGAGAAGAATGTGTATTCTGTTGTGGGGTGGAACTCTCTGTC
This sequence comes from Octodon degus, assembly GCF_000260255.1. Taxonomy (NCBI): domain Eukaryota; kingdom Metazoa; phylum Chordata; class Mammalia; order Rodentia; family Octodontidae; genus Octodon; species Octodon degus. The sequence goes on along the minus strand of NW_004524648.1, from coordinate 10,953,169 downwards.
AACATCTACTAAGACCATTTGTTCAAAAGTTAGGTCCAGTTCTAATATTTCATTGTTGATTTTTGGTCTACTTGATCTATTTGTGTCAGTGGGGTATGGAGGTCCCCCATTACAAATGTATTAGAGCTTATTTAATTTTTTATGTCTGTTAATTTTTTTATATAGTTGAGTGTACTGGAATTTGGTGCATACATGTATCTCTTCCTCTTGGACAGCTCCCTTTACAAGGATGTAGTGATCTTTGTCTCTCTTAATCGGGCTTTGCTTGAAATCCCTGTTGTCTTAAAAATTTGACTACTACCCTTTTTTGGGGGAGGGGGAGTTCCTGTTGTATGGAATGTTGTTTTACATCCTTTGACTTTCAGTCTATGAATTTCTCTTTGAATTAAACGTGTTTCTTGTATGCAGCATATCATTGGATCTTGCACTTTGATTTATTCTGCCTGTCTCTTTTGATTGGTGAATTGAGACTATTAACATTGATGGTTTCAATCGATATGTATTGACATGCGCATTGAGATATCCTTGTCATGTTATTTTGTCATTGTTGCTCCCTTTCCCCTCCCCCACACTATTTAACTGTTTGCCTTGCCTGGTAGATTTATTCGGTTGGGATTCGTGGAGTTGCAATCCTTATCTCTTTCTAGAATGTCCTTCAGAACATTTGGAGTATTCATGAATTCCCTCAGTTATTTGTTGTCATGGAAATATCTTGTTTCTTCATAAATTTTGAAAGATAGTTTTATAGGGTACATCAGTTTGGGTTACAGGTTGTTTTCTTTTTTTTTTTTTTTTTTTTGGTGGAACCGGGGATCGAACTCAGACCCTTGCACTTGCCAGGGAAGCGCTTATTCCACTGAGCCATCTCCCCAGCCCCACAGGTTGTTTACTTTTAGGGCTTGAAATATTTCACTCCAGGCTCTCCCTTACTTGAATGTTTATGCTGAGAAAGCAGCTGTGGTTCTGATGTGCTTTCCTTTATAGACAATTTGTTTCTTTTCTCCAACAGCTTTTAATATTGTGTTCATGTGTCAAATTTCTAGAGTATTCACCATTATGTGCCATGCTGAAGATTTTTTAAAATCATGGTTAATTTGAGTTCCTTATGAAATTCTTTTTCCTGCCAGGGGAGTTTTCTGCTATGATGTATGTGCACAGGTTTTGATGTTATTTGTGCTATCTCCTGCTTTGTCAGTAATTCTGATCAACCTTATGCTATTCTTCTCCGCATCATCTAGCAGCCTCCGGATCAAATCTTCATGGTCTCTTCCTATTTTTAAGCAATCTGTCTTTTTCATGATTATTAACCATAATCCTGTCTTCTTATCTGATATTCTGTTCTCACATTGGCTCACCTTTTTGTATATACTTTCAGTGGAATTTTACTCTTTTGGCTATCTTTTAAATCTGTTTCATGGATTCCGTTTCTTTCTTATGTTGGGCCTTCAGGATTCCTATCACTTTCCTAACCTCTTCTATTGTTGTTGTTGTTTTTATCTGTATCAGCTTTAGAATCACTCTGCGTGTCTTTTGTTATGGTCACTGTCTCTGTAGTTATCTGCCAAATTACTTCTAGTCTGATTTTTTTTGAGAGCCTTGTTCATTTGCTTTGTTTCTTCTGCTGTTACCTCTTCAGAGAGTTGAGGTAGGTGGCGTTCAGATTTTTTCACCTCACCCCCAGGATTGCATCATCTGGTGCCCCACTCCACCTGTGTGTCTCCCCGTGGAGGTCTCTGGGGTCACCAGGAGTCACTACATCTTCACGCTTGTTATGGTTTGTGTCTAGTTGTCCCCCCAAAGCCTCATGCAGTCATGGGGTGTGGACTTCTAGAATTTGTGTTAACTCATGATCCACTGGGATTATGTGTGATCCATGGCTGGGATTATGGGTCTTAATACTGCTGGGATTATCCATAGGTGGGTAAGTACTGGGAAGTACCCATAGGTGTGAGTACTTCCCCTACCCTGGGGCAGGTAATTTGCATTACAATATAGGGTGGGAAGAGAAGCTAGCTGCTTGAGCTGCTGCTACCCCTCCCTTGCACTCTTGCTCTTTGCCGCCACCATGAAAGGTTTCTTTCTGCTCTGTGTTGCTCTGCGTTGGACCCAGCTGAGTATGGACTGAAACCTCCAGTAACTGTGAGCTAAATAAACCTTTCCTTCCTTGATTTTGAGTGTCGGGTATTTGTCCCAGCAACGAGAAAAGAGTAACTAAGACAACGCTCAAGCAGCTTCTCCCATGCAGTGAGTCTATGCTCTGGGAGAAAGTTCCACTTACCTTGTCCTTCTTCCTCTTTGAAGTTTTGCTCTTGCTTTCCCCCACATGCTTCAATTCTTGCTTCAGTTCCTTCCTGGATCCTGATGATCCACTTCCCTCTTTCTTCTCTTCCTCATCTTGCTAGATTCTATTATCTGTACACTGAATCTCAGACAGGCTCTTTCCCTACTGTTCACCACTCAACCATCTTCCTGAGCTTGTAATTATGTCTTTACGGAGGCATATACTAACTTCTATAAAAGTAAGGAAACTGAGGCTGAGAAATATTAAGTAACTTCTTCTAAGTCACTCAATTACCAGGTGTAAGTAGAACACAAATCTCTGTCTCCTATATGAAGTTCTTCACCTTGTTTTCTGATGCTCTGATCACCCCACATGCAGGTACATTTATCATGATAGGGGGCCCCCTGCTTGTGCCATTACTGCTTTCCACAAGGCCATGTGCATTGCTACCCTGGGCCTCCTCCTCACTGTTCTCTTATGTAGGATACCACCTACCTTTCCTCTCCCTGCTTGACACTTTCCAAGCCTGCCCTTCCTTCAAGTCTTCTGCAACTCTACTTTCTTCTAGAAAGTCTATCTTGTTGTGTGAGCAAGGATACAAGAACTCTTCTTTGAACTTTTGTAGAATGTATTATTATTTGTATTTCTCACTGGAGTTGCTAGCTGCTCAAACTCAGTGCAAACCTCTCAGGAACAGCCTCTCTGCCCTGTGTGGGTTAGGCCAGGGCTATAAGCACAGCAGAACTTCTCCAATGCTTACTGTTGATGGGTTTCTTATTCATTTCATATCAGGCTCATTTATTTGCTTGATCTTTGAAGAAGTGCTAATGGCTACCAGGCACTGGAGATCAGACGCAGAGATGAGGATGGAGATGGTGATAGTGATGTGATGAAAAAAAGGGGATGACTGTCATGTCTGATTCCTGTAACAAAGTACTGGGGACTGGGTGACTTACTGTGCCAGTTAAGCTGGATTGTCAAGTTAACTGGGTTCTGAACCACCTTGGAGATCAGTAAAGCACTCTTTTAAATGTGTCCAGGTAAGCCAGCAGGGGTGATCATAGGTGCTGCATCTGTTCTCTGGCCCCTTTCTCTTAGGTGCTACTTGTCTGCTCTGCTTCCAGGTTGAACTAAGAAGCATTGGTCCTCTGCACCCTTCCACTCCTTCCACTATGAGGCTCCTGTCTTAGAACCTTTAACCATGGACTGAATGCTCTGAAGTGGTGAGTCAAGTTACAACTCTTCTTCTTTAAATTGTAGGTAATGGATATTCTGTTCCAGCAACAGGAAATGTAACTAACACTAATTAAAACTGGAAGAGATATAGCTCAGTGGCTTAAGCGCTTGCCTGGCAAACCCAAAGGTCCTGAGTTCAATCCCCAGTACCACAAAACAAACAAAGAAACAAAAAACCAAGCCAAACCCTGGCAATCATTTTATTCACATTTATATTTTATTTTATTTTTTAAAATGTATTTTGTACAGGGTCTCACTACACAGTTTGGACTCGTAGTGATCCTCTTATTTTCAGCCTCTCCAGCACTAGGATGACAGACGTGCACCACCACACCCAGACTCTGTCACCAATGGCAGGGGTGGGGGTGAGTCTGGTGCGGCATATGGTCCCTGAGCTTGCCTAAGCAGGCCCTTAGTCTGTTGAGCTATCTTATCAGTTCTATTTTTATTTTTATTTTTATTTTTAAATTTATTTAGCATGATACTGTGGAATTTGAAGGCCTGGAGCCCAGAATGGTAGATTCTGGTGAAAGTCTTTCATTGTACACCCTCACATGCCAAAAAGAGGGCAAAAGAGCTCTCTTGGTCTCTTCGTCAGGGCTCCAAATCTGCTTTAGAGGTCTATCTTCATGACATAAGTACCATTCCCCAAGCCCTAGCTCTTAATATTATAACATAAAGAGGACTAAAAATTTCAAGATATGAAATTGAAGGTATTAAATATGCAGTTAATTACAGTAGCATTCTGCTATTGGGTGCTAGGTTGTATTCTTTAAATAGACTATAGGATATAGTCTTCAAAATAACCCTATGAGGCAAGTACTAATATAGACCTTGTTTTACAGAAGAGGAAAGTGAGGCATAAGAGACAAAATATTAACCAGGTCATACAATGAATGGCAGATCACTTAGAGAGCTCCTGTTCCTGTGTATGTTTACCAATTACAAGGTAATAATAACCCCCACTTATTGAGTATTTAATACCTACAAATTTCCTTGCCAAGCACTGGAGATATAGTGTTTCATTTAAATCCTTTCTAAAAAAAATCTTTGTAAAACCAGCTTATGATTCACTTTTCACAAGTGAAAAAAGTAGAGATGCTTACAGCAAATGAACTTGCCTAAGGTCAAGAACGAGTCAGATGCAGAGCTGGGACCTGTGCCTAGGTCTAACTCAAAAGTGCACACTAATTACCATTGTGTTCTGCTTCCTCTGACAACATAAGATCTCAGACTCAGAGGCAGCACCTTTAGAAGTTGCCAGGCTCAATCCTAGGCTTGATCAATGCCAGGCTTGAAGGAAAAAGCCATTCTGAGAAACTCTGATAGAAGATCTTCCCCATCCAGCTTGACTCCTTCTGGGAACAAGGAGCTCACTCCTTCCTGGGGCAGCCTGCCCGTGGTTGGACTCTTTCCTAATGAGCCCAAGAAATTGACCTCTTTTTGTCTCCTGCGAGTCTAGAGCTGCTTGTATCCCTCTCTTGAATAACATCAGCTTTGCCCTGGGAGGACTGAATCACAGCAGAAGGCAGGTTAACTAGCCCAGGGTTGTACAGTGGGGGTGGGGAGCTGGGAAAGTTGCAGGCAGTCCCAGGGAGAGATGCACAAATGTTCCAGACCTTTCATTTTAAGTGGTTTCTGATCTGTCTGGCTGAGTGATTGCTTGGAGCCACCCCTGTTTAACATTCATGTAGATTCCAGGCTGGACTATTGCAGAAGTAAATCACTCTGCTTACTTTGTCCCCACCCAGTCTCCAGCCCCCAGGACAAGCAGCTCCTCTGTACCCATGGCAACAGCGCCATCTGTTTCACAAAACATTCCAGGCCAGCAGGAGTTCATGCTGTCCCTACACTGCTAAATTGGGGGTAGAGCAGGAAGAAGTATAAGGAGGGAGATGAGAGAGGAGGTAGGCCTGTGTAATTCCTTCTGACCCCACTGCTGACTGAGTAAGACAGCAGATCAGAGTTATAGGAGCCCATAGAGGTCTGTGGATCCAACACCCTCACTTTTGGTATGAGGAACTAGGTTCCAAGAGGAATGGATTTATTCAACACATTAGCATCAGATCTGGGTCTAGTGGGCAACTGATAAACATTCACTGGATGAATCATAGAATCATAAAGAGTTAGAGGCAGCCAACACATTATGCAAAATTGCAACATAGAGCAGGAAGGTGTCCAGAAATTGTACTCTACAGTAGATGGTCATCCAGCGTATGCTTGGATGCTTCTTATGACAGGAAGATCACTACCTCAGTTGCTTCCACTGCAAAGACACCTCTTCTGCACACTTCCACAGACACCTCTTCTGCACATTTCTACATCTTTCCCAGCCTGCTTTCTTGCAATATTACCAATGGGTTCTGCTTCTGCCCTTCAGAGTCACAAAGTTTCAAGCTCTTCATGGGTGTAGTCTTACTGAGTATCCCTGGGGGAAATCTGAGAAGAGGTGTTCCCTATCTCATAGAGGTGATGTGATTGACCAGGAGAGCTGTCCTTTAGCTCATCTGGATTCTTCCCCCTCTCTTTCCATCAATCATGCTCCTCCGGGCCGGCCCAGGCCCCTTCTTGCTTGGTGTCATCTGCACCGGTAGTTCCTGAGTTGCCCCTTTCACTGGCCCCACCTCCTCCACCCAGGTCTTATTGGATGGAGGAAAATATCCTAGCCCCCTCCCCCACACACCATCCTTGCCTCTTAGCTCCTCCATCACTATGAAGACAGCCTCCACGTGCCAGAATGGTGTAAAGCCTGGAGGAATGAAGAAGGTGAAACCTGACGTGTCCACTGGCAGAAGCTTGGTGCTACAAATTTTGGGAAAGTACTAAGCTTCTGCAAAACATTTCTCCTGTCTTTCCCCCTTCAGTGCCTTGAATTTCTGCAGCAAGCCCCAAGCAGGAAAGGGTTTACAGAGGAGAGTTGTGGAGCAACAGCTAAAGTGTGATTGTGCTGGGGTGCAGGGGGAAGGAGTAAGAGGGGCTCAGCCAGGCAGCAGAGTTAGGGCTAAGAAGGGACAGTAGAGGGTGAGCTTGAGAAGCCCAGAATCATTTTGCTGCACTCGGTAGACCATGCTTCTTCGCCCTCCAAAGAAGCCAACTGATACTGCATAGATGACATCTGGTTTCCTCTACCCTAACTAGAAGCTAGTTAGGGAGTTGCCCCTTTCACTGGGATCAGAGTATTTCAGGGATCAGAGATGTAGCCAATCAGTGCTGGCATGCAAATGAGAGAACCCTGAGTAATCTTTTCCTCATCACATTCATCAACAGAGTTATGACCTTGACTCCCTGATTGGTCTATCAGAAGACAGCTTGGGAGTTCAGGCTCAATTGTCTTCTTTAATAGGCTGGTTTGCAGGGGAAGGTACAAGAATAAGCAGTTAGGAGACAACAACATATTTCCATTTGCTTTGGAATGCATTATGTCAGAATTTTACATTTGACTTCAACTTACATAACAATTAAGTGGTAAGGAGAGTGGGAAAGAACAGATACTAGGTGGATGATAAGGTGGCTCCCTCCTCTCCACCCGACATACCCCTACCTTATCCTTTGTCTCCATGTCAATTAGTGTCAGAGCCCTCTCTGTGGCTCCCTCCCTCAGTGTATTTACCAAGACCTTCCCAACATTTAGGGCCAAGACCCTTGGGTGTGCCCAGAGTACTGTTCTGTATGCATAGACCAGACATGAAGATGGATTGTTCCCTGCAATAAATATCGACTGATTCATAAATCTGGTTGCCAGATTTGATCAAAGTTGCTGCCTGCATAATCCAGGAGCAGGAAGAAGCCAGCTAATTCTGTGCTGGGCCAGCTGATCCCCAGTGGAACGTGTGTAAATATCAATGTCTCTCAGCTCCCTGCAGTTTGGGGGCTGTGTGATGAGTTTTGGGGAGAGGAAATGCTCTTAGCTAAGGGACTGGGTCTCCAAAAGGTTAAGACCAGTAGGAGCCAGGGACAGAAGTTTCCACAGGACAGACTCCTGCCCCTTCCCTCTCCATATCCACTGGCCTCTTCAGCTTTAACCCCAGCTTCCCAGCCCCCAGCTGTCAGCAACCCCACTCAACCTGACTCTAGACAATGCTGAACATCTGGAGGCAAAGTAGAAGCAGCCAACCCAACACCCAGATGTTTCCAAGCATCTAGAGCTTTGTACAGGGAAAAAAATCCTGACAGTGATTTTTTTATCCAGATGTTGGGAGTCAGGTAAATATAGCTTTGGGGGCCCTTAATTGCTCCTCCCCAGAACACCGTGTTATTTATTCAGGCTTGCACAAGCTCCTATTGAGAAGCTTCACAGAAGGGAGAAGGCAGTTGTTCTCTGTCACATTGGCATTGCATTGTTTGGGAGGGCATTGTCTTACATGTGGCCAGCTGTGTGGCTGGAACAATTAGGATTGTGTTTAAGGCTGAAAGCCCCCCTGGCTTCCCCGTTTCTTCCCTTCTGTCTTTAGAGATCTCCCACTGAGTTCCCTACTCACCCTCTGTCTCACCCAGCACCCTTTCCTTTCCCTAAGGAGAAAGCAGAAGGTGAGAGTCCCCTGAGGATCTACCTTGGAAAGCACCCTCCCCCCACCAATAGCGAGCATCTTTCCTAGGCCAGGCTCAAGAGCAATCATCCATGCTGCCCACTTCTGCAAGCCTCCCTCCAGGAAGCTGGGCCTGCCTGGCCCAACCCCGGACAGGAGCTAGGCTTCTTGTGCATCTTGCCTGAAGATAAGCAGGGCTGGGCGTGCTCAGGAGCCAAGCATAACCAAGCTGGGTATTGGGAGGGCTCTCAGCACACGTAGGAATGGAGGACATGGCTCTGATGGCTGCTGGGTTGTCTGTTGTGCTGCTACGAGCTCTGTGGTCTTTGCCAGGTCCCCACGCCTCAGTATCCTTGTCTGAACCGTCAGAGTAGAAAGAAACAGTGTCTGACTCATTGGACTGCGGGGGATGAAATAAGTTAATGCACGTAAGAGCTTGGTGAGTTTTGCCTACCTAACCAATCCTTGATTTTCAGACTCCACCTGAGTATCCGACAATGCATATCAGACTGACCCTAACGACCCCAGGCTAGATCAGATGGCACAGGCTTAGGAGCTCAGTCCTACACATCTGTCCTCACTTCAGATGCCGTTCAAAAGTTTTGAGTCCCCAGATTCTCTGCACTTCTGGCTGTTTTTGTGACAAAGTTAGGGGTTCTTACAACCTCTTATCCAAGACTTGCTAATTTGCCCCAGGGACTCATAGAACTCAGGAAACGCTTGCTTACTCTGACGTGTTATTCTATAGCACACAAATGCACAGCCAGATGCAGAGGGAAGTAGGGTGAAGCCCTGAGCATCGGCGCCTCTGTCCCCATCTAGCTGGGGTGCACTGTCCTCCTGTCCACCTAGATACTGCTCATTTGGGTGCTCCAAGGGCCTGCCTATCATCTAGGAGATTTTTTTTATGGAGGTTTCATATCATGGTCATGATTGTGGCCTTTGGTGATCAACTCACTCTGCGTCATACCCCCTCTTCCCAGAGGACTGGATGTGGGACTAGAAGTTCCCAAACTCTCTAATCACTTGATTTCTTTCTCTGATTCCCAGCCCCTATCTGGAGCTCTTAGGGATACAGGGAGGTAGCCACCACAAGTCTCCTCATTAGTAAGAACTCAGGGGGATTGAAAGGGGCTCACTGTAAGTAACAAAAGAGCCTACCTCTCAGGAACTTTCAGGGATTACAAGAACTCTGTGCCAGAGATGGGGAACAGAGACCAGATATAATTTTTACTATACCACAAAGGTGAATAGTGCCAGGGGTAGGCCTCGTGCTCCAGTGTTGGTGGTTATTTCCTCATGACTTGGCTTGGGATCCTTGACACCCCATTGTGCCAAGTACGGAGAACATTAGAAGGTGTAGGTCATGGGCTGGTAGGGGAAGGGTGTATATGTCAGGCAGAGTGAGTCCCTGACTTGCTGCTGCAGATGCTCACAAGTGCAGAGGGCGGGGGCAGGGCTGGGCCAAGTGCTCCACTGTATGAGCAGTCCATTAAGGCTTGGTGTGGGGCAGGAACAGCTGACTGGGCCTTTGGAGTCGAGTGGCTCCTGGGCTGGGAAGGCATCCCATCAGGGGGCACCGGTCTGAGGCAGCTCACCGAGGTGAGCAGTGAGCACACAGGATACAGATAAGGAGGGGTGAGAAGGGAGAGAGAAGTTGCTGCCATGTGGAAGAGGGTCTTGAATGCCAGGTGAGATGGGCACCGCCTTGTGGGCCACGGGCCCACTACGGAACCTGCAGGGGGTGGGGAGGCACATCAAACTCGCGCTTCAGCATGGTCTCTCTGGTGACAGTGACTGAAGAGCTGCGACAGGCAGCAGGGTCCTGGGTATGTGGACAATGAGGCAAAGGGTGGATTCCAGGAAGCTGGGTACTATGCCAGGAGAAAGAAAGGCTGACCTTGGTGTACAAAATGGAACTGGAGAAGCCTATCTGTTTGGTGGTACCTCAGTTTCCCTCTGGGCAAAAGTAGCCAATGCTTCCATTCATAAGTAGTTCACAGACTCTGGAACGTTAGTGTTGGGAACACTCTGAAGCTCCTCTGCTAGAATGGCTTAATTCACAGGCGCCAAGAGGAGTGCAAAGAGCACAGGACGGATGCCATGCCTGGGGACGGCCAGAGCCTGGGCAGCCTGCTGCGCTCCCTCAGGGACCTTCCAGGTAAGCCGCATCGTGCAGTCCCAGGCACTCGTATGTCACAGATGTAGCGAACACCTGCCATACCCAGTTAGACGGAGCGAGGGACATTGCTCATACCCTGAAAGAGTCTGTGCTGTAGGAGGGTAGAGAATGAGGAGAGAGAGAGAGAGAGAGAGAGAGAGAGAGAGAGAGAGAGAGAGAGAGAGAGACAGACAGACAGACAGACAGACAGACAGACAGGACGCACACATAACCACACCCTGTGACAATGCAAGGAGCCTCTCAGCAGCACGAGGTGCCATGGTCACGCAGCTCTGTAAGATATTCCAAGCAGCTCTTGCTGCCCCATCTCACTCTCTGCCTGTTAGCTCTGATTATCTTTCTAATTTTCTCATACACACACATGCACACACGGTGCGAGCCGGGGCCCACCTGCTCAAGTAGAAGCATATGCTGCGGTGTAGAGAAATGTGTGGCTGTAATTACCGTCATAACGGAGGCTACTCGGTGGCAATCTCCTGCCCGGCCTGGCATGGCACGCTCACTCTCGCTGCCCTCACTCACACACATTCGCAGCTGGGTGATTTTTCAGGCCCCTGTATGTGAAACATCTTCTAGCTGCTTCCAAACACCGACCCAGATGCTGGCCCAGGTGGTGCTGGCTCATGCCTGCTGAAAGCCAAAAGAGGGTGATGCTCGTGCCTGCTAGGAACTGTCAGAACTCAGGGCAGAGCAGTGACGGACTCTCAGCACTGACGGACTCTCAGCACTTGTACAGCTTATGTGCAGAGACAAGGGAAAGTAATATAGGTTAGGATTGGACTCCTTGGGCTAACGGCGAGGAGGCATGGCAGAAAAAAGCAAGATGGTGGAGACTGTAAAACGGTACAGTGAATTAGCCATTCTGGGTAGAGTTGCTGGGTCCTCTGTACAGAAAAGGAGTCAACCCCGCGCTACCCAAGAGAAGCGCAGGCACAGGGAGCTGTAGTTGCAGAGGTCTGAGGCTGGGGTTGTGAGAAGCAGCAAAATGGGTGATGGGACTGGAGGGGCTTGTGCATTGAGGACGGAGGCCAGTGAGATTCCAGGGAACTGCAGGGCCCTGACAGTCGCTGCAAATGTTCTGGGTTCTCTCTGGGCAGGCCCAAATCCTACGAAACATTCTTCTGAGATCCAAGCTAAAGAGAGAGCACTTTCATTTGTCACCAGCCAGAGCTGCCACTGCCTCTTCCTCCTCCTCTTCCTCTTTCCGCTCCTCTCTTCACTCAGGACTGTGTCTGCGACTGGAGCAAGTTTTCCTATGGCCCTGGGATACTCTGCTTCCATCTAGCTCTACCTTGATGTCACCCGAGGGGCAGGGCCACACCCTCTTTCTGGGGCTTGTCTGCACGGGCAGGGGTAGCCGGGGGCCGGGTGGTGAGGAGAGACCTGACCATAGGTGAGCATCTGCCCTCTGGTGCTGCTGGGTGGGCCCACCAGGCTGGCACTGAGCAGGCAGGCTACCCGCTGACTTATGTGGCCCCAGTACTCAGGACAACGGTAGCTTCTCCAGTGTATGGAATGGCCCCTAGGTCCTGCTTGGTCTCCCTCTACCTGGCTTCTTCGAAACCTCTGGATTAAAAACTATATGACCTGAAGACAGTATTGGGAAGAGCTTGGGTGCTGGATCCACACAACTCCCCCTTTTAGATACATCCAATTCCTGCTGTTGGATTGGAGCAAGTTGCACAGATCTTGGAGTCTCAGTTTTCACATTTGTAGAGTGGGCAGAGGAATACTGGGGGCGCCTAGCTCCCCGAGTAGCTGGGAAGGCCAGATGTGACATGCGCAAAGGGCCTGGCATGGAGCCAGCCCTGCATGGCCCTGGCAGCCAGGGTGATGGTGGATCCCAGAATCTCTGCCCTACTTGAAGTATCAGGGGGCCAGAAGGTCCAGAGCCACTACTTCTCAGGAGTTAAGACCTTACCCAGGACCTATGGGGGCTCTGCATAATTACGCCACTTGTGTCTGAACCATTTAGGCCTCAGTCTTCTCCAAGTGATGCTGGTTGGTTGAGCATTTCCTTGTTTTCTGTCTCTGTCTCTGCCAGGGGCGGAAGCCAGAGCCTCATGCACGGAAGCACTCTGCCATGGAGCCCTACCCTAGCGCCATAAGTGCAGAGTTTCTGTAAATTATTTTAAAAATGGCCATGTCCAACAGAGGGAGAAGAGTCCACACCAGGGCCAGGAGATGCAAGAGATCTGTCGGGGTCTTTATCCTCTAGAGCCCAGGGGCCTTGGGCAGGTCACCTTTCCTGTCTGGGTTGGAGCACTGATTTTGGTCAGAACTTCAAGCTTTGTTGAGAGGATCAGAGGACCTTTTGAAAAATGTATTCTGAGGATCAAAAAATAAATGAAAGCCAAGTGCTGGTCTTAAAGTTGAAAACTTCTCATCTGTGAAAATAGGGTTTAAATTACCCTGTGTTTAAAAAAGAAGAGGGAAAAAATTGGCAGGGCTTAGAATGGGAAGGCCAAGCGGGCCTCAGCTTTTCGTGCCAAGCGAGGAGAACACCATCTTCACCTGCTAAATTGTTTGACTTTGTAATCTCAAATTTAAAAGGTTCCAAGATGTGAGAGGAGGTGACCAACACACATACATAACCCTACATTCTATAAAGATATGGGACATTTCCATCACCCAGATCTTCCATCACCAGCGCTTTCCGCTTTCATCTCTCAAAAGCAGTGTAGCTCTCATTAAAAGCAAAAAAGGTCTGCCCTGCCAACCCCTCCCCCTGGGGCACGCGGAGGGGGAGATTGAGACTGGGTATGGTGGCACATGTTTGTAATCCCAGCTCTCCGGAGGCTGTAAACAGGCAGATCACTAGGAGTCTGATCTAATAGTGAGACCTTGAACACCCTATAGACCCTTCCCTAATATATATATA
>NW_004524648.1:10924721-10939873 GCF_000260255.1 Octodon degus | reverse complement strand
TTTTTTTTTTTTTTTTTTTTTAAATCCCTGAATGGCGGTCATAATTCATTTAGCCACCCTCTCATTCAGAGGCGGATTGTTTTGGGTTGTCTGCAGTTGGGGGCTACTGTGAATAACGCAGCTGTGAACATTCCTGCGCAAGTCTTTCTGTGGACATATGTTTTCCATGTATGTTGGGTAAACATCTATAAGTGGGCCTTCTGGGCCACAGGGCGGGGTGGGTGTGCGGCAAGCAAGCTCACACGCCTTTGCCTTACTGCAGTACTTGGTCTGTTGAATTTCTTTGTTTCTTTATTGGGTTATGTTTCTTTTATTGGGTTATAGTAATTCTTCAGTATCTTCTCAAATCATGTCCCTTAGTGGATATGTTTTGCATCCATTCCCTCCTCACTCACAACTTGCCATTTGTTTTCTCAGCTCTGGTTCTTAACTTAGATTAGGTGCCAGAGAGGGAAGGGAAGGATTTCCTTGAGGGGATACGGGGGTGGGGATGGAGTGCAGCCAGGGATCTGGCCAAGGGGGTTCTGGCCAAGTAGTCTGCTCCAGGGGTGCCGCTGCTGTTTGCTTGGCTGAGGAAGAGTCAGGAGGAGGAGGAGGAGGAGGAGTAGGAGGAGGAGGAAGGAGAGGAGGAGGGAGAGGAGGAGGAGGAGAAAGAAGAGGAGGAGGAGCAGGGATGTTCTCAACCCATAAAAGGAGTCAGTTTGGCTATGGAAAAACCTGGCAAATGTCACCCCTGCCAACAAGGTGGCATTTGGTTTCCCCTGGTTTTGCATTTGATTTATTGGATCACCTTGTTGGTCACTAGGGAGGGGCTGAGGGGTGAAGTGTAGTGTGACAGTGCCAACTGGTACTGTGCAGGAGCTGGTCAGGGTGTGTGTGCGAAGAGCCTGGGCAGGGGATGTGGTCATGGAGCAGGAAGAGGGAGGTGTCCTCTCATGTGTGTGTGTGTGTGTGTGTGTGTGTGTGTGTGTGTGTGTGTGTGTGTATGTGTGTGTGTCTGGGGGTGGAATTTGAGAAAACAAATATTTTGGACCATAAAGGCCAGAGACTCATAGCAGGTGCTTCAGCAGAGGGGACAGCACAAGCACAAGCCCCGAGACTTGCAAGTATCAATCTGCTTGAAGAACAGCCGGTGCCCACATCACAATCACTGCTTCTGGGCCACGACCCATTTTCAGTGACCCAGGCCAGTTAGCCAGGGCAGCCCTATGTCCAAGAGACATCATCTCTGAAGGGGAGAGCTGATGGAGAGCAGCTTTACCTAGGACGAACACTGAGCCCATCACAGCCCTGCATCTTAGAACTTAGAGTTTGAATCCTGAGAGCAAGTCAGATGGGGAGTAAGCTCCCAGGAAGCGCAGGGCAGAGTGATCACTAGTGCCGGATGAGCAAAGCCAGCTGCCAGGTGATGGGCCATAAGCGGGCAGACAGGCAGGAGCAGGGGAAGGAAGCAGGGCACAGAGAGGAGGAGTGGGTGAAGCTCTGGGGACACCTGTGCTGGATCTTGTTGGGTTCTTTGTTGCCAGCAAAGGTCCCCAGGCAAAGAGGCCTGGCTGCCGGGTCCTAGGAGCAGAGGAGCTGAAGGGCATTGAGGAAGGAGCCTAAAGGTTGGCCCCAAGTGTAGATGTCATGGGGTTTGGGTCAGTGAAGCTCAGCCCTGGAAACCCAAGTGCAATGGATGCAGAAGGGTGCCACTCTGAGGCTGAGGCCCTGTGAGTTCCCCAACGGAAGAGTCCTGAGAGGTGGGAGACCACGCGACATGGCTGGGTGCCCTGCTTGAGGTGAGACGTCAACTGCTGTGGGTAAAGGAGGCACCTCTTTCAGAGTCTCAAGTCTTGCCATCTTGGTTAACGCCCCCCCACCTAGTACCCCACTACACGCCCAGTGATTCCAGTCATCCACAGGCTCGTCTCTGTCCAGCTCAGGAGATCAAGACCTCTCTCCAGCTCCCAACATGGGCACTGAGGAGCCCAAGAGCCCAGGATATGGATTCTGGCAGATCTAGGATCAAATTCTGGCCCCTAGTGATAGCCATGGACCTTTGAACAAATCCTGCAGCCTCTCCAGGTCCCAGATGGTTGCCTCTAAGTCAGAAAAAATAGTCCCTCCGCAGAGCTGCTGTGGGGATTAGACATCATGGCAAATGGCAGACTCAGCATCAGCCCACGCAGTGAGCAGCTGTGACAAGTTACTTGCTCAGGTACCTGGTCAACTCTACACCCCTCCAAGGCCCGGGAAGGCCAGGTCCAAGTTGGTCATGGTCACTCTTCCATTCCCTGTGGTCAGGACATGGCTGGGACATTGTTGATGTTTATGACAAGCTCACTGAATAGATGCATGACTACATAAGGGTTTCTGAGTGGCATGGTTCTTGCCTTCCAGCAATTGCAGTTTCTACTGAACTCCTACAGGAAAAGCCACTGCTACATATTCATGCCCACTTGCTACATGACTCACTTCCTCATTTGATCCCAATTTAATCAATTTTGCCTGACCAATTATGCTTGCAATATTCTTGGTTTACCATAGTTTTGTCCCACCTCATGCCCACCTAGTGAGTTCCCATGTTTCCTCCTTGGACCCTTCTTTCCTCATAGTTTTGCTTTATAAAAGTCCCTAGAAAAGGCTGATTCTTTAGCAACCCACTAGGGTCCCCTTCTGTCTTGCTCTCAGACAGAAGCCTTCTATGCATTGGCAACCATATTCTGCTTTTAACCTCCATTGTCTCTAAAATTCATTCTTCAATTTTAAAGAACACAGATTCTCCCCAGATATCTCTGAGGTTGGAAGTTTCTTCCTTCCCTATGAGCTGCAGTTTCTGCCTAGTACTTCTCCTTCTAGAAGGCATGCATGGTAAGTGAAGAGTTTGTCTGCATCTCACAGTCCTGGTCTCTGTCCCCATATGTGCTGCTTCTGTGGCCAGCCTCACAATCCCTGGGAACTTGTGTGGCCTCAGCTGAGATATCAATGGCTCCCAGTTACAGGGTGCCGAGAGTGTGGGTGTTGTGCTTAGCAGGCCCTGGGCATGAGCTCCACAGAGAAGGCCTTAAATGGCCCAGTGGCCCCAAATAGGCCTGGACCTATACCCCCCAAGAGCCTCTGCTCCCCACCCTACCTTCTTCCCCTGTATGGTGACAGGTGAGAAGGGGGACCTCAGGATCTAGGTGGGCGGCTAGACAGCCTTGAGCATTCCGCCAACCTGGCCCACTCTTCAACACTTCCCCCTGTTCTGAGACAGAAAAGAACAAAAATAAACCTTGCTGTCATCCAGCAATTAGGTGGAAATCAAATAATCCCAAGGACAGAAAAGCCAATTAATAAAGGAGCAATGAAAACTAACAGGGCCACAGGGCGCCGAGTCAGTGCTAAGCAAACCCACATGGGTGGCAGCACTGGAGGCCGTGGGGTGGGGGCTTGGCTGGGACTGCAGGCTCAGTGTGGGCTGGGGGTCCTTCCAAGGGAGCCCCTGGCTGGGCTGCAGAGACCTGGCCTCTGGCCCAGAGCATTTGGGATTTAAATGGATTAAGCCACTGCTCTGTGTCAGGCCTCATGCTTGCTTTTTTTTTTTTTTTTTTTTTTTTACCCTACATTAATGCCCAGAAAGCCATTTTTGATTCAACCATTTCACTGGGGGCAACTCCAAAGTCCTCTCATGGTTCCCAAGGCCCTGCCTCATGCTGGCTTCCTTCTGCCACTCTCCTCTCCCTTCCGCCTCTCACACACCTGCCTGCATGCATGCCTCAAGGCCTTTGCACTTACTGCTGGTGCCTGCTTGCAGGACCCTTCCTCCACCTTTTCATAGACTTTGATTCTCTGCTTCATTTGGATCAAATGTCACCTCTTCAGAGAGGCTTTTCTTGTCCTAAAACATCCCCTTCCTCTGCCTCCTTGGTCCCCTGCTTTTCCTCTGCTTATTTTTCTCCATGACTATTATCCCTACTCGGTGACATTTCATATGTTGCTTTGGTTTTTTTCCATCTCCTTCCTAACATCCATGAGAAAGTCTTCTGTTTCATGCCCTTACTTATCTAATAAGCACCAGGCAGGATTTCCAGGCTCATTTGTTGAAAGAATGAAACAACTGAACGAAGACGTTAAGTCACTTGCTTAAAATGGCCCCCCTTTCATCCTCAGCTCCCTACTTCCCTGGCTTCTGAGATCTCGGCCATAATGTGCCTGGAGCACCATGGTCTCCCGAAGATACGATACGCAGGATCCAAGGCCAGAGACCTGTGAATATGTTAAATCACCTGGCAAAGGAAGATTAAGGTTGCAGACATAATAACTACAGGTGTTAATCAGCTGCCCGTAAGCTGGGGAGACTGGCCTCTCCTTTGCAAGGGGTCGGAGGTAATCAGGTCCTTAATTACAGGCAAAAGAGATGGAAGAGTCAGAAAAGATGTGGTGGCAGAAACAAGGTTGGAAGGCTGCCCCAAGACTGGCCATTTCACTGGCTTGGAGGATGGGGGAGGGGCCAGGAGCCAAGGAGCACGGGTGGCTTCTGGGAGCCTGTAAATGTAAGGACAGATTCTCCCCAGAACCTGCAGGAGGAATACAGCCCTGCTGGGACCTCGACTTCAGCCCTCTGACACCCTCCCTGGTCCCACTCTCCAGAATTGCAGGCTTCATAATGTGGATTGTTAGCCACTGTGTTTGGGATAATTTTGCTACAGCAGCAACAGGAAACTGAAACCTGGAATGCCTGGGGGCTGCCTGCCCTTGGAGTGGAAGCTCTGGCCAGGGACATCCTCAGAACACATGGTTAGTGATTTGGGGATGGTACAGTTCAGGTCCCAGTGCATGTGGCTCAGACTCCTAACACTCAGAGGGGGGAGCTGAGGCAGTGGTGGGAGACCTGTGCAGGGGAAGGACAGGTGGGAGGCCCAGCTGCAGTAGGTCCCAGCATGCACTGGGAAATCCTTCCTATTCAGAAGCAGTGGTACCCTTCAGGGGAGGAGTAGAAAGATTTCTCCAGAGCATCATGAAGCTACACCTTTGACCCCCAGTCTCTTGGTCACTATAGGTGCTCACTACACTTCCACCCTGCCAGGGCTCACAGCACCTCGCACACTGGGTACCCAAGTGCAGCCTCTCAGCTCCAACTGCAGTGCATCCTGGGGGAGGCTGGGGGTGGGATGAACAGTGTCCATGAGAAAGAGCTGGCTGGACAGAGGCCAGCAGGAAGCGCAGTGAGGAACCGCGAGGCCTCCCTCCTGTGCCCAGAGGAAGTCACTGTCCAGAGTGACTTTGCAGAGGGTCCATCTTTCCAGTTTGCCTCTCAGTGTACAAGGACAGAGGTTGGACTGGACAAGATAGCACCAGATAGGAGGCAGAGGAAAAAAAAATCTCATGATGAATCTTCTGAAGGGAAAGTGGTCAAGGATGGGCTCAGCATGGATGCAGACAAGCAGATAGGCAGACAGGCAGACAAACAGGTAGGTAGTCAGGCAGGCAGGGAGACAGACAGATTCCCCACTCCCTGGGTTCATGCTCTCGCCTGCTGGATCTCACTGAGGGCACTTGGCAGGGACCCTAAACTCTCTCGGCTTCCCAGACCTCATCTGTAATATTGGAATAATAGCACAGGTCCACATCTCTCACCTGCCATCCAGAAAACCAATGATCCCCAAAATCACAACTTTTTTCCAAAACTCATTTGGCAAAAGAAGACAGCTTTCCCGTGAGAGGACGCAAGGGTATAACCACATAGCACTTCTCGGCTATAGGCCTTGTGTGGTTGGTTACGTGTTTCACTGCAGCTACACTTGTGTATTCAATGATAGGGTGCAGCCCCAGAGGCGTTGTGCAGTCGAGTGACTGTCCGCTCAGTTACCTTTCTGGAGTCTGGATACCAGGGCTTTTGAGAATGGATCAGGCCTCTAGCACCTACTCTACGGGGCTGAAATGAAGCAATCTTCCTTGCTCCCTGCATGCGTGTGGTAGGTGCTTAATCAATGTCCAAATGACCTTGGGAGGAGGCAGTAGTGCTTTCATTCTATTCATCTGTAAATGGAGGCTCAGAAAGGTTGGGTAAGTGTCCCAGAGTCACCCAGCAGCAAATGGCACTGCTGCATCAAGCCATGTCAGTGTTAGTTACTGTCAGGTTACAGAATTACAATATCCGTTGTCAGGTACCTGTGTTTTCCAGAGCCGATCCAGGATGAATTCTCCCCAGTGACCTGTGCCCTTCTCACTCTGCCTTGGCTCTCACCCCTGCTGGACTCAGGACCCTGGGAAATGCTGGCTGCATTTCCTCTTCCTCTCTGTGCAGGGGTACAGCGCAGGCAGGGTTTGGGAAGCCACACCTAGCTCATCCCAGGGCAACTGTGGCATTGTGCAGAGCACTGAAAATGGGGCCCACTACACCCTTTCCTCCCAAGACCTCTTGGCATACGGGATAGCTCCTGCTTAACTGGAGCCAGGCTGGGGCTGCAGCCCTCTTTCCACTACCTGGCACCTGCGCAAGTGGATTTAACCTAAATTCATAGAGCGAGAGGATGTCTCGGGGCCAGGGAGGGCAGGTGGGGGCCCTGGCATCCTGGTATCACTAGGGGCCATGTGGGATCATGTCAGTGAAGCTGGGGCTTTGGGGGGACCCTCTGGCACACCTGGGCAATGCACACAGCTTTAGAGAAAGCTTGATGTAGCCCCAGCTCAGAAGCCAACTCAGCCCATGGAGGAGGCAGAGACCCCTGTACCCAGCGGTATCCAAGTGTTCCCACGAATGGCCTGAAGGCCAACCCTTGAGGCTATGGGAAGCCCACAGGGACTGTGACAGCTGGGTGACAGAACCAGGCTCCAAGGAGATCTGTCTGATAGACCCAAGCCCAAAACAGGACTGAGTGGTTGGACAAGTCGTGCTTTGGGAGCTCTGAGCAGTCAGAACTGGGGCCCACAGGAAGGACACCGTACTGAGAGCTCTGGCAAATGGTTACACAGCTGAACCCAGGCATTGTTTCCATTTTGGGGGTGGGGATAGGTGCCCACACAGCTAGTATCTGGGACTCTGGGAAGGCAGACGCCCAAAGCAAGAACAAGGCATTTCTTTCCTGGCCAAGAGCAGTGCCCATTGTGAGATCTGGGAGGAAGCTGATCTAAAAGGATGTATCGGGGGAAACTTGGAGGGGCCCCAAAACCTACCACATTGAACCCTGGGGCGTAGGCTCAGGATTGGGAAAGCCTTACTTGGAAGGCTTCTTTGTCTTTAGACAGCTATGACCCATGAAATGTCAGGTCTAAAGGCTGAAGAGCTAGGAAAAGTAAGAGGGAAGTTCCCCAATCCCTTGGCGTGCCAGCCAGGGTTACCTCTTTCCTCAGGTGTGGACTAAGAATGTCCCTTCCGTGTGTGGCTGACCAGTGGCTGAGGAAATTGCAGGCTGTGCCCACCAGGGCAGCCAACCCAGGAAGAGAGGAGTTAAGTGGGAGTGGGTGAAGAGCCAGGGGACCGGCCCCCTCTGACCAGCGCCCCCACAGCCTCCCTGGCCCTTCTGCCCCGGTGGGGAGGAGGCAGGTGTGTGGATTGGGCCTCTGGCGTGCTCCCCTCTTAATTATCCCTCAGTCTAATTGGTCTTCCAGCCCCTTTCCCTGGGCAGGGAAGGGCCTTTGTTTGCTGCCTGCGTGTTTACCAAGCAAATGTGTTTTAAAAGCTTTCATAGACACAGAGAACCCATTTAGGAGGCTCAGTGGATAAAATTATTTATAGAGATTAATGGTTATCATCCTCATGCCTTTAGGAAACCAGAAGCCATATGCCACTGCATGAGGATGGGCGGGGGTGGCGGGCGTGGGACCGGGCTGCCTCTGCTTGCTCCTGCCAGCCCTCAGCTCCTCCCGCCTCTGCCTCCTCTGCCCTTTCTCTTCTGCACCTGGTCTCTGCCTTTACTCTGGAATTTGGCTTCCTGTCTCTCTGCCACACCCATCCTCTCTTCCTCCCTTTCCCTACATCTATCTCCTCTGTCTGCATTCACGGGGCAGGTCTGCATTAGGACTGTGGATTCTCCTGTCTCTGTGCTGGGCTCGAGCTCTGTGACTCCCCGATGCACTCTCTGTACCTGTGTCTCCAGTCTGGGCTTGATAAGTCTCCATGCCTTTCCCTCTGTGGTTATCTCGCTGCGCCCCTCTTGTTCTGTTTCTCTGTCACTTAACTGTTCTGTCTCTCTGTCATTTATCTCTCCACTGTCTCCGCATCTCTGTTCCTCTCTGCTGCCCCTGTGCCTGTCCCATACGCTGTGTCCAGATGGCATAATGGGTTACGGTGGGAGGAGGGAATGGAGGCTCTTCCTCTTCTGGGCTATGTCTTGTTTCTACTGGAGTGCAAAGCCATGTGGATGGTCAAGAGGTAGGTTCCGGATGTCTGGATGGGTGCTTGCTCTGCTGGCTCCTTGTGTGTGTAGATGGGTGGGGGCTGGGGGCTTGAGGAAGGTACCCTCCGCTTCTCAAAAAAAGCCAGGCCAGATGGAAGAGCCTGCTGCTTTGGTCATTCAGAGTTAGAACAGGGGAGCCAGGGAAGAGGCTAGAAGTCCCTGTCCCTTAGGCTTGCATGTCCCAGGCTGAGAACCCCAGGCAGAGATAGAGCCCAAGGAGCCAGTGCGGGCCTCAGCATTCTGCACATGTGGAGATGCTCTTCTCTGCAAGCAGGTCCACCAAGAGCCCTCAGAAACAGTCTCTTCCCACAGTCACCCTGTTGTGTATCCCTTTCCAGTCCAGGCCTCATAGTCTCTGACACAGACCTGCAGGGCTGGGAAACTCACACCTGCACGTGTTCTGAAATAGTTGTGCCCCAGAAGCCCCTTCTCTGGGCTGAGCAGGCCCTCTAGACTGAAGCCCTGGAAGGAAGAGCAGCCTCTTGGAGTGCTAAGGATGTGCTGATGGGGAAGAGGACTCTCTGTGGAACAAGAGTGAGATCCACAGGTGGGACTTCTGTCCTGGATGCAGTGGCCCTGACTGTGAGCTCCAAGCGCTGGCCTAGTCCTGACCTTCTTGGAGCCTCGGTGTTTTTCCTTTGCAAAGTGGATTGGTAATTACACCCCTTCATTGCAGGCTTGCTGGGAATGTAACATATTGATGAGGAGCCCAGGCTGGGGTAGGGGAGCTAAGCACTCCCGTGTTCTAATTTGTGCTGTCCTCCTCCTAGCTGTATGGCCTTGTGCAAGTTCCTTTATCTCTTTGAGCCTTAATTTCTCTGTAAAATGGTGATAACTCAATCTTCACGATTGAGCTATAGGGAGAATAATTCAGTGAGATTTTACAGGCACAGTGCTCAGTGTGGACAAGTTACAACCCTTCTGTGCTTCAGTTTCCTTGTCCATAAAGTGGGGGGTACAACAGTGTTTCCCTACAGTGGTGGTTGTGGGGACAAACAGCAACAGAAAGCACATGGTCCAGCGCCTGTACAAAGTAAGCATCATAGGAAGGCCCTCTGTTATGATTGGCACAGTCCCTGGCCCATGGTAGGGTGTGCCCCAGCCAAGTCCCTCCCCAGGTTTCTGACTTCTCTTTCCTTCCTCTGTGGGTCTTTTGCCTCCATCTGTGCTGTGTGCACCATGCTGCAAGCAATGTCATGGTTGCGACCAGAGATGCCTTCTGGCTCTCCCTCTTTTCCAGACCTAGCTGGGGAAAGGTGAAGGGAGAGCCTGGGCCACAGTTGGGAGGTGGGTTCTCAGTTCACAGACTCCTCAGTCCATCCTCAAGTTGTGTCTTCAGGGAGCCCCAGTTGCTATTTCGTGAACTTCCATGGAGCTTTCTAGTTCACCTGCTTCCATGGGATCTGCTGGTTGTTCCCTGCTGGCAGGTGGCAGCCTGGAGATGGTGGGGAAGGGCTGAGGTAGAGCATCCTGGGAGGGGAGCCTTGGATGCGGGGGCCTCTCACACCTGTTCTGCCCCGGGGGCCTGGATCTCAGCCACAGTCCCAAGAGCACTGTGCCGCCTCTATGTCCCCTTCACAACTCTAAGGCAGACACAGCACACTAGCCCAGGACTCCCGGGACTTGGAGAAAAGAGGCCTTTGAGGCCAGCCTTATGCTTCTGCCCCATCTGCTTGTTACTCGATCCTGTCGCCTTCCCTAGGAACTGGTGAGGGGAATTCAAATCAGTGGGGCTGGTGGGGATCCCTTGGTTCTTGTCTTCTGGCTTTGTACTTGACCTTACATTTACAGACATTTGGAATCTCCTTGTCATCAAGACCTCAATTTGCTAGTTGATAGGATGAAATTAACAACCCTGACCTCACTCAGCCTCTGTGAGGGTGCAGATGATTAATTAATAACCGCATTAATACCAGCCAGCCATTATTCAGTGCCTATGGTGTGCTGAACACTGGGCTAAGGCTGTGTCCACGCTCCTGTGTGATGCGCACAGCCTCATGGGTAGGCGCCTTCCACATGAGGCAAAGCCTCTGCTGTGAGGTCTTCCAGTGCATGAATGGCGGTGGAGCCAGGATTCCATCTTTGCTCTGGGTCACTACCCAGTGCTCCTTCCCTGACTCACAATGGTGAGGGGCTCTGAGGACCCAGGAGCTTTGGTGTAGGAAGGGAGCTTCAGTAGAAGTCTCTATGCCAGATGGGCCTCTAACCTGGAGTCCTACGGGAGACTTGTTCCCATAGGACTTTTGGCCAGGCTCTCTGAGAGGCTGGGGATTGGAACAGAGGACCTCTCTGGAGTCTTAAGGCTCCACTCAAAACCAGATTCAACAAAGATGTGAGTGACAACAGGGTGAAAGCCAAGGGACAGTGAGGGACACCAGAGGGGGAGCCCTTCTGCTTGATCTCTGTTCTCCCAGAGCCTAACACATAGGTGTTATATTAATCTTGCTGGGCTGAGGAAACTGTAGAAGGTTCTGAGCTTCCACATCTGGCCTCCAGATCCCTCTCTCTGTGCTCTGAATGAATGTGTGAACTGGGTCCCTTCCAGAGAAAACCCATACATTTTTTTTTTTCATGTCATAACAACAAATCACACAAACACTCGGAGGGCCCACCTGGGTCCTCCACCACCTTGATCATGCATGATGGCAAGGGAGCAGTTGTCCAGGGGCAGCAGTGCCAGAGCCAGTCAGATACTGGCCACTGGGGTGTCCTGCCCCTAGAGTCACTACCTGCCACTACCTTACTTTCTAGATTAAAGCTTATCAGGCTGGTCTGATAGCTCAGCAGACTAAAGCACCTGCTTAAGCAAAGCGCTGTGACTGTGTTCAATCCCCTGTGTGCCGTGCCAGCCCCACCTGTGGGGCCTGCTGAGATGGTGATTGAGACTGGGCATAGTGGCACATGCCTGTAATCCCAGCACTTTGGAGGCTGAAAACAGGAGGATCACTGAGTCTGATCTATGTAGTGAGACCCTGTAGATCTTGTCCTAAATAAATAAATACATAAATAAGCTCAACACAGATTAAAGTTTGTCAGCATCTAGGGGCTATTAAAGGATAATTTAATTTGAAGAAGTACAATCATGCCTCTTACACAGATATAAAACAAACATATGTCAAAGATTGTATTTCACTCATTAATTAGTGAAGAACCCCCCTGTGAGATGTTACAATGTGTTTGAAGGAGAATTCCAAGCACCTCTCCTGTACTGGCAAATAAGATTTCCTGAAATGAGCAAGGGAGAAGGAGCAAATAAATGGTGGCCATCTGGACAGTGGCCACAGGACACTGGTCATTGCCTTCCTCTGAGATCATGCTGCATTTCTAGGGACAGGGCTCTGTGTATGATTGTCCATTGGGACATAGATGACAACAGAGCAAGAGTCTAGGCAGGAGGGACCTGTACTTCCGTCCACCTGTCCAGTGACACTGAGCAGCTAGTGTATGGGCTGGGGGCTTAAGCTTTTCACACAGAAGGGCCCTATGCAGATCCTCTGTGCTACTCTGGCTGAAGAAGGGTCCTCTGTGGACTGACAAAGTGCCCCCTAGAGGTGGGGGCCATGAATGGAGGGCAGATGTGGGAGCCTGGTGACTCCAGCTTCAGGTGAAGAAGAGCAAAGGGAGGTGAAGATCCACAAGAAGAGGAGAGAAGGCGGGAAAGGAGACAGTGAAAGAGAGGCGTGTTGAAGAGCATGAGTTCCAGCGCGGGAATCCTGGGGCCGGGGGCTGGGACCAGTGCCGGCTGCCTGGCCTGCGTGGGTACAGCCCTCTGGGCTTGGCGTCTGCCTTGAAATCCACAGGGTCTGTATCCCACTGGGCAATCACACACGGAGCCCTGTCCCTAGAAATGCAGCATGGTCTCAGATCCAGAGCATCTGCATCATCTTTGTGAGGGTTGAGTGTCACCCACACTTCAGAGCTCAGTGTTCCCCGAACCTGTCCGCTACCTGCACACACTTTGTCTTTGCACATGCCATTCTCTGGCTTAGGATGCCTTTCTCTCCTGTCCTTCTACAGAAGCCCATCTGTGTCCCAGAGTTGCCTGTCCTTAGTATCCCAGACTTCCCAGGCACCACCGATGGTCCCCCTGCCCAGTGCTGGTCATGGTACAACGTAGCAGGTAAAGGCAGATTGGCATCAAAGTACTGATGCTATTGCCTATGCCCCTGTCCCTGACATTATGCTTTTATTTTACCAATGGTGCCAAACTCACACAGTGCCACGGCGGTTCTAGGAGATTGGGCTGTCATCTCCTCCCCCAATCCCTGTCTCTAGAGCTGGTGGGCACTTGATCCATGTCAGCTACTTATATGCACCTCTCAGAGTGCTACCTTCAGGGATTGCTGGGTCCATTCTGACCATCAAGCCCCATGGTGAAAGGTTGGATCCCTTGAACCTTAGCACCCTCTCAGGTGGTCCTTATTTGAGATAACTCTTTTGGCAAAAAGAGGACAGGAGTAGAAGAGTAAAGGGATGGTTAGAGATGAGACTCCTCTGGGCAAGGTGCAGAGGGCTGAGTCACTGGGAGGAGCCGCTAGAGCCAGCAGGCTCAGCTTGGAAGGAAGCGGGGACCAGCCCAGCCCGGCTGCTGGGAGTAGAGATGGGCATCTGGTTGGAGGCTTCCTTGCAACATGGGAGCCCTCTGAAATTCCTCCAGACCCGGGCACTGTCCCTGGACACCCCTGATGACGAATGGAGGTGGGGACCTCAGTGGTGGGGTGTGTTCTCTAAGGAGAAACAGGAATCTTGGTGCCATCCCAAGAAGTTCCTGCTGGGGGTGCTGCTCAGCCTTCTGAGATGGGGACAGGCTGAGGAGGAGGTGGGTGCTACATTGCCACCCGCCTTTGTGCTGCATCATCTTCCTGGGGCACAGAGAAGGACAACAACTTGGCTGAGGTCCCACAGTAATTTGGCTTGTGTGTTAAATGCATTCCTTGGTGCAGCCTCACTTTATAGCCACAGAGCTGTGGGAGATAGGAGGAGGGTGGAGTTTATTATTTTCATTCTATAAATGAGAAGAAAGATCCTTTGGGAAGAGAAGCACCAGGCCGGGTGCAAGAGCCAGGCAGGGGTGAAGCAGTGGGTCAGTTGAGTACTCTGTGCCACTGCCTTCTCTGGACAGGCAGGGGACTGTCCCCAAATGGTGCTGAGGATTTTGTTCCAAGACAGCTTGTAATTAAACTTCGGAGTCCAGAGTGTGGCAGTGGCACAGTAAGGGGCCTTGCTCCCTGGGCTCAGACAGGGACACATCTGCCGCCCCAGGCCAGCTGGGCAGTGACCCAGACTCCTAGGCTGCTCTGGAAGTGGAGGGCCCACCTGCTGCCAGGCTTGTTGGCAGTGTGGTAGCCACACACTGAGAATGAGAAGATAGGATTTGGGAAGCCGTGCAGGGCACCGATCCAGTACCCTGGGTCTGTTCTGGCAGTGCTCACCTGGTTCTGCCACCCTGGCAGCTGACACCAAGACTACATACTGCCTAGAGGGGCTGCCTCCTTCTCACCCTTAGCCACGCTGCAGATGGGAGCCATTCTCCTGGTACCTCTGCCTGCCAGGGAACCCGGGTCCCATCACCCCTGTTGGTCTCTACCTTTCTCACTCCTGTCCCGGCTACCAGTCTGTGTTGAGCTCTGGAGCGCAGGCCAGGAGGCCAGGTCAGGGTGGCCAGCTCCTTTCTCTTGGGAGAAAGGTCAGAAATGAGAACTTACATTCACTCCATGTCTCTGTGTGGCATCTTTAATCCTCACAAAAATTATGGGAAGTGACTGTCATTGTTCTTGGATGCAGACCACGACTGAGACATGGAGGTGAAAACTCACCTGCAGAAAGCCAGGATGTTTTAGGTGATGGGGCCAGGACTTCATTGCAGGCCCAAGCACCTAGGCCCTTCCTTCACTGGCCCCCTCCCACTCTCCTCACTAGAGACCTCCCCAGGGGAAGGTGCAATACACAGGCAAAGCTTCTCACCCAGCAGGACGCAGATGGGAACCAGATGGGAACCAGAAAACAGGTGGAAACAGAAGTGAGAGAAGCAGCCGTGGTGACTCAGGAAGAGACAGCCAGTCCAGACAAGAGACCCAGGGTAGGACTGGCAAAGGTGGGGCATTTGATGAGTGAGTAGGGACCCCTTGGGTAGAGGAGTGGGCCAGAAGGGATTCTGCAGGGGAGGGGGCAGAGAAAATGTTGGATGTCCATGAAGAACATTTGGGCTGGATCCTGCGGGTCTTATCCCTCATGGGTATGACTGCTGATTAACACTGCTCTGGCCTGTGCATTTGGAAGCTCCACGAGACCAGGGAAGTCATCTTTCTATTTGTTTTCTCCTATTATAACTAAAATGTAACACACTATCATTGAATACTAGGTCCTCCATGGGAGTTTGTCAGTCAAGCAGCCAGTGCCTGCTTCTATCAGCTCTGCCCCTGTCTTCCTGTCTGGCCCTCCTTGACCTTTCCATCTTTACTTCCTCAGTGAGGGTTTCTCTCAGTTGGCTGGAAGATCATGGGCCACGCTGCTGGGCTGGGAGGTGGAGGAGCCGATGTGGCTCTGGGCTGTTTTCCTGCCCTCCCTGGGCAGCTCACAATAACCTGCCATCTGTGGGGCCCAGGGTAGGAGGGCAAAGGGGAGGTCCGCACACCATGTGTCTAAATACCTAAGAGATATTCATCCAGTGAACAGGTTGCTAAAGAAAATCTGTTGTATCATACCCTCTTGGCAACTATACTTTCATCATGATAAAATTAAAAAGGATGTATAAAGTTATCGTGGCCAAAGGGAAGATAAGCAAATTGA
>NW_004524648.1:10922997-10924488 GCF_000260255.1 Octodon degus | reverse complement strand
GTGGCCAGCTCAGTGTGCCCGAGGGTAGGACCAGTGCAGCCTGTGGTGCTGGGGATCAAACCCCGGCCCTTGCGCTTGCCTAAGCAGGCGCTTTGTCTGCTGAGCTATCTTGCTGGCCTGTACATTGAGTTTTTACTGTGTGTGTCCTAGTGCTCTGGGGGTGAGTTGTTGATGTTGGATGAGTCATACTGTGAAGACTGTGAGAGGAGCCAGACCCAAAAGAGGAGAGAGTATATAACCCTGTTTATGTAGAATCCAAGAACCATCAAACGATTCTCTAGTGATCGGCATCAGAAAAGCTGTTGCTTCTAGGAGGTACATTTGACTGCAGAGGTGAAGGGACCTTCCTAGGGTGATGGGTTGTCAGATCTAGAAGGACATGTTATGGAATGGGGATGGAGGTGAGCCTCTGCTTCTCCAATTGTGTACATAAAAACAGGGATTTTGCTTTAAGTGAACTATACCCTAAATACAGTAACCACAAGATATGCTTTTCCTGACATCAAAAGCTCAAGAAATTTAGAACAAATAAGTATTGAAAAGATCACACAACAATAGATGCATATAAATTAAATTATTGCATACTTACTCCATCATAACATTTATTTCTCTTGCTGTTATGCCAGCAACGTTCCCATTTTTGGTGCTAAACATGTGATTTTTCCCATAATTCAGTTTCATTGATAGTCATGATATAAAGTAGAGCAGACCAATAGA
This sequence comes from Octodon degus, assembly GCF_000260255.1. NCBI lineage: Eukaryota > Metazoa > Chordata > Mammalia > Rodentia > Octodontidae > Octodon > Octodon degus. Next base: position 10,923,771 of record NW_004524648.1, on the reverse strand, counting down.
AATATGACCCATGAATGTGGCTAGTTACCACATTAAAAAATTAGAAAAAGAAATGTGTAAAATTTAGTTTAATAATATATTTTATTCATTCAAGGCATCAACAATGTTATTTTGAAAAGCAATGAGAGTCCCAGCCCAGGCACAGCGTGGGCCAGACCCTCTCCCAACCCCTTGGGACGCCCCCCACCACTCTGCAGCACCTCCCCTGTGGGGGGCGATAGAACGCTCCTGTTATGTTTTCCCTTATTTGGGCAAGAAGTGCTGTAGCACCAATCCCCGCTTGCCTCGGCATCTTCCTGTGGTCCTGGATCTTCACTACCAATCCACAACTAGTCCCACCCAACTGCTTCCAGTATACAGCTATTTAGACCCTGTTCACTTCCTCAATAAACGAGACTTGATCAGAAAGCCTGTCTTGTCTCCATCTCTCATGTCTCTTGCCCTGTCTTTTTCATCCCTGTTCCTCCTCCAGGTCATTACCCCACGTCTCGACTCGCAGGCCGAGTCACTCCCCTACCCCGCCCACAGTGTAGGAATTTCTGCCGCGTTTCGGGAACCCCCAGACCCAGTCCTAGCCCAGACCCAGTGAGTGTGAGGGAGAGCTTCCTCTCACCCCTACTCCACCTTGCCCCCTCCAGGCACAGCGCAGGCCTGGCATACATGCAGGTATGCCTGGTAACCCTGCAGCTGCAATCCCTGCAGAGAGTGTAGAGGATCCACCCAGCTAGTCCAGAACATCTTGCCACAGGGGCATAACAGGTTCACCCTCAAGGG
>NW_004524648.1:10830940-10915129 GCF_000260255.1 Octodon degus | reverse complement strand
TGTTATGTTGAGCTGTGGGGGACTCAGGTCAACAATTTCTGACATTGCCAGTTAAACAGAAGACCCAATGTTATTATGGGCTATTGGACTCTTTTAGAATATTTTGCTGAGTTTACACACCTGTAATATTGAAATAACGAACTTAACAAAAAAAGGGTATACAGATGAATGTCCATTTTGCATCTGTGTGTTCAAAGTGGTTAGGATAGATATATAGTTACATTCTCTTAATGAATTGAATGATTTGTTCTAATGGTGTTTGTAAATAGGATCTCAAGTCTGCATCTTGTACAGCAATTAAGCACTCAGAAGAATGTATGCAGTGTGTTAATTATTGAAACTGTCCTAACGATTTGATTTGAAACTGTCTCATTGCTATTTGTTTATCAATAAAATTAGGGGAAAAAAAGAAAAGCAATGAATGGTTAAAATTATGAATGAGCTATTTTAAGATCATTTTTATGCTAAGTATCTGGAATTAATGTACATTTTGTAGGAACAGCACATCTCTGTACAAACAACTACATGTCAACAATGACCCCTATACTTGATCCCTTGGATAATAAAGATTTATCAGTCCAAAATTGGAATATATTTTCATTAAACACTTACGTTCAAGGAGTGGTAAAAAATTGAAAGATTATATGTGTTTTCAAAGACACAGTCAATAATGATACATTAGAATGGACAGGTGTAATTGACATTACAATGAAAACCTAAAAATTAAAGAACTTAAGATAGTTGATATTTTATTTAAAATTATTGAAAGATATTTAAATGTTATTAATTTTTATGAAGATAAAACTATTCACTTCAATTTTTATGTAATATAATGAATGTGTTATATTTTGCCTGTATATTGTCCAGTGCTGGGATTAAATTCAGGGCCAGTGAGCTACACCGGCAGCCCAATGTGTCACACACTTTACATCTAGACCATAGGAGTATATGGGATACTAATACTGCCAAAGCATTCCTTACCTGCTATGCCAATGGGAGCAAATGCTACAAATAATTCATTTTGATAACTTGTGGATCCTTCCAGAGCCATTAATTGGAATAGGAAGACAATTGATAAAGGGGCAGTTGGCATGAACTTGGAAACAGTACCTTTATTTTTCAAGAATGTATTGTGTTCATGTATCCATGAACAAAAATCTGAAAAGCTAACTCCTTCATCTTCTTCCTTACATAAGGGGTTCTCCGGTTCAGATCCTCTCTGCATCCTCAAGTGGAGCCAGTGTCATCGGCAATGCACCCTCCGTGGTGCCTGGCACCCTCCGTGGCTTTTGGAGTCGCTGTCTTTCACTCTGAGAACCTGGAGCACAGGACGTGAAGGGGCTTCTTTCCCTGGGGCTGGATGGTGCTAATCACAAGAGTAGACACAGAATTCCGGGCTATGCCATAGCAGTGCTAAACCTAACAATCTTGAGTGACAACAGGGCCAGTGTGGTCTTCAGGGGCGTGTGTGAGTTCCACCAGATGGCCACTTGGTTTATAATGAAGTTGTGCTGGAGCACGGCCATGCCCGTTTGGCCGGGTAGTATCTGTGGTTGCTGGGGGCTGCATGGGCAGACTATGTGCCCTGTGAGCCTGACATGATTCTCAGCTGCTCCTTTAAGAGTTTGGTGACCCTGACCTGGGCTTTTCTTGCCAGGGTCTAGGTAGCTGTCCTCCTTGGGGCTCCTTGAGCTGAGACCTCATATACAGCCAGGACTCTGGCGAGCTTCTGCTAAGATGGTTGGGAAGGTCTGGGAAGGGTATAGGGAGCGTATCTTCCAAATTCAGTTCTGAGGATTTCAGTTGCTGTCTGTGATACATTTGCTGTCTCTGTGGCATTTGGGACAATCCTCGCTCATCAGTGGAACCAAAATGAGTGAGTGACCAGGACAGACCAAGAGAGTGGCTCTTTCCACTTCTAGCTTTATTTGCCAGCCCTCTCCTTCCTCACCAGAACAGCTGGGAGGGGATTTCCAACAGTCCAACTCTGCTCTCCTCTGTGGAAACTGAGTCACTACTGAGCTCTGTCTTTCTTCTAGCTCTATTGTTCTGAATAATGTGGTTATGGCCAAAGATCCTTGTGAGTCCTGGGCAGTTCCTCAGGCCAGTTGGCATGCCCATCCAAGGTGGGATAAGGAGCACATGCTGGGGGGCAGAATGCACATGCTCCTGTGGCAATGGTCAGGGTAGAATTTTGTTTGCTTCTGCATCTGTCTTCCCGATAGATGCATCTTTTGTGGTCAGCCCCTTTGTATTTGAGCATCAGTTCTTACTTGCTTGCAAACAGGTACCTGTTATATGCCAGCTCCAGGTAGGGGCTACACCAGTGAAACCAAGGATCAGTGCCCCAAAGTAGTTCCTGTCCCACAGGGAGAGAGGCTGATCTACCCCTGAGCAAAGGAGCCTCAGAGAAGCAGAGCACTGGAATTCAGCCTGGAGGAACCTAAAGTTTTCAGCAAAGAGATGACAAATTGAGATGCTTATTGAACTAAAGTGTGAACAAATAAGCCTAATGCAGGGGCTGTGAGCTTTAAAAACATGGAAAGTGATTGCGTCTGGAGTTTTCAATTGGATTCATGCAGAAAACATTCCTGGGCTGGAGAGGGCGACTAGGCAGGGAGGGGCTGCTGAGGGGACCAAGGCCAATGCCCAGGGCTGGTCCTGGGACTCCTGTCCTGGCTCTTACCTGCAGTCCTTGCCTAGAGAGCTGGAGTCACCACCCTAAGAAGGTGCTGCCACTGCCATGGGGGAGATGGGCTGCTGCTGCTGGAGGACAAATCTGTTTTAATTTTGTGTGCAGGAGGAGAGGGTGGAGTTGGGTGGCATCAGAGTAAGAGCCTGGCTCCGTGAGTGATGGCCCGGCGGCTCTGCTAACATGCAGGTGAGGGCTGAGGGGGAGAAGTGCCAGATCCTCTCCATGATTCTGGAGCTGCTGTCTAACTGTCTGGCCCGAGGTGCAGAAGCCAGAAAGGCTCTTAGGAGCTACCCCACAAGGACTCCTGAAAGTGGCCTCCTTGGAGTTCTAAGGGGAGTTCCTGCAGGATTCTCAGCGGGCCAACCACCCCAGTGAGTAGCATGTCAAGTGTGGTTGTGGTATAAGTCCGATTTTTTTTAAAGTGGTTTGCATAGTGCAGTGGTTTTGTATTTTTTCTAGCTCCTCTAAGGGCTCTGTGACCCAAGTTAAGACCTCCTGAACACTTTCCTCTTGCTTTACAGATGGAGAAGAGAGGGAACCTGACCAGAGTCATATAGAGTGTCCAGGAGGGTGTGCTGGGTGTGATCATCTTCACCTTCACCCCTCTACAGTCTCTGCAGACTCTGGCTGAACCAGGGTCTCCTGAGTCTCCCCTGCATGCCTATGTTCCTTGTGAACAAGGGGACAGAATGTGTATGGTGAAGATGAAGCCAGGAATTCAGGGTGAGGTCTGACATGTATGGCCATGTGGCTGAGCTCTCCTTTCCACTCCCCCAGAGGGTCTTAGGGGTGAGGAGGCACCCTGATATTTCAGGAGGCAGAGCAGGAGTACCTGTAGGAACCCCGCCCCTTGGCAGCCATGAGCCAAAGGACTTTGGAAAGGTGAGAGTGTGGGAAGGCAGCCCCTTCACTGAGGGTGGCTTCATCAGATACAGACCCCAAGGGCTCAGTCAGGAGGGCCTTGGAGGGGCCAGGTGGAGGAGTGTCATGGTTGTCTTGGGTCTTGTTCTTGCTGATGATGAAGGAACCCCCAGCATCCCTGTGCTGGTACTGGGAACTCTAAAACCGTGGAAAGACTGTTCCCAAAGTTTTGGATGAAGCCAGTCTTGTTTCTTCTTTTCCCTCTTGTCCCTCTGGGCACATTCATCTGTGCACTGGCCACTCTGTCCCCCTCTGTTAAATGGGAAGGCCTCACAGTAGCAACTCTTTGAGCATATTGTGCCTGAAGACAAGGAGGAGGACATGAAAGCACTTGAATGCTCATAAAGAACAGGCAGAGGGATTGTCAGCCAGGACCAGAGGAAGGTTCTAGAAGGAAGAAGTGGTGTTCAAGAAAGGGAGAAAGTAATGGGAGGGTCAGAAGAAGAAGCAGTCAGGTAAATAAAATTGTGACTGTGCTCCTTTACTGGGCTCAACCAAATAAACAAATATGGAGTCACTCATGCTTAGTGAAACTAATAAATTGAGGGCACATTCATGCAATTGATGATTGCTGCGGTCAGTAAGAGTCGCTGAGCTTTAGTCATTCTGAGGTGGCCAACTCAAATAAAGCCAACATCAGCTAGTTGAGGTCTTTGCCTCTCCATGTCTCCACTGTCACTTCCATTTTCTATCCATAGATACAGCCTGACTGTTATAGCCTTGGAGTTCTTTGAAGTATCTCTGGTTTAGGGGCTGCTCAGATCTAGAGTCATAAAAAAAGAAAATTAAGATTGTTAAACTAAACATGTTGTCCTTTCAACTTTTGACAAGCTCAAACCACACTGGGCATGTCTACCGCCCGCTATTTGCCGCGCTTCAACTTACAGTTTTCACTTTTGCAATGATTGAAAAATAACACACGTTCAATAGAAGCTGTACTTTGCATTGAGGTTGCGTTTCTCCTGGGTCAGTGGTATACCGTGTACTGCTAAGAGGCTGGGCAGCTGCACAAGCAGAGGCTCCCAGAGGTGACCACCAGGGGAAACAAGCAGCTGTGCCGTGCAGGGGCTCTAAGCTATGGTGTTCTGTGTGCACTCTCAACTTGTGTTTTCACCTTTGATGGGCTCATCAGGTTACAGCCCCACCATAGTGGAGGAACATCTGTTGTTAGGTGCTTTCCTGGGGGCCCAAGAACTTTTTTTTTTTTTTTTCGGTACCAGGGATTGAACTCAGGACCCTGCACTTGCCAGGCAAACACTTATTCTACTGAGCTACCCCCCCGGCCCAGGGGCCCCAAAGAACTTGACAAAAGTTTGGAGCCAGGTGTCTGGTCACATGCCTCTAAGTCCAGCACTCTAGGAGGTTGAGGCAACAAGATGGAAAGTACCAGCCCAATCTGGGCAATTTGTTTTATTTTATTTATTACTTTTTAAATGTATTTAGCACAAGGTCTGCTGGGTCTCACTACACAGATTGAACTCGTAGTGATCCTCCTGTTTTCAGCCTCCCAAGAGCTGGGATTACAGGTGTGCACCATCCTGCCCAGTCTCAATTGCCCTCTCAGCGTGCCCTGGGGGCCGGGCTGGCACTGCATGCCGGGGATCAAACCTGTCCCTGAGTCTGCCTAAGCAGGTGCTTTAATCCACTGAGCTATCTGGCTGGCCCTTAAATCTGGGCAATTTAGCAACTAAAAATAAAAAAAATAAAAAATGGAGCTGGGGATGTAGCTCAGTGTGAAGGCCTTGGGTTTTATCCTTAGTAAGCACCTCCCACCTCCAGAATATTTTACAGAGCTTTCTGGAATTAGCCTCTGAATTTTGGTTTTATACATGTTCTGCCCAGTGCAGTCCTGACAGTACAGGTTTTACAAATAATTCCCTGGAGGTGAGACTTGAAGAAGGAGATTTAGAAATGATACGATTGTGGCGTTAGGCACAGGCTAGCAATAGCTACTCAGCTGCCTAAAGCTGAATCAGTGGAGGATGACTACAAGAGTGCTGGGAGGGCCTGGGCAGCCTCCTTGGAGGAAGTGACTGGTGTGCACAGGTGAGATTCAAGGAGTGACAACTCCTGGAACAACGGACAGAACAACAGCCTGGGTGGAGGGCACTGCATGTGGAGGGGACAGCAGGGACAGAACAGGGCTTCCAGGACATCAGGGAAGCCCGGCCATTTCCCCCCTTGGACCATCTCCGAGCCCAGAATCACTGTGACCTGGGACCATGTCCCATCTTACTTTGTAATGTTTGCTTCTCAGAGCTGCGAGTCATTGGCCTAAGGATCCCTTCGGGGCTCGGCCCAGGAGTCTTGCCTGCCATGTGCACCCAGGGAAAGGAATCCCGGAGCTGCTTGCCTGCCTGAGGCGAGGCTGCTGAGCTGGGCCAGCACAGGCTGCTCTCTGGAAGGCTTGCCTGTTTGCCACTTCACTGCAGAGCAGATGGATGACACGAAGGCCCCATTTTTCTCCCCTAGCAGCAGGAAAATGAATCTCGTCAAGTGCTGCCGACACCATCCTACCAGGTTCTGCATCCATCGTGGGCTGGGGCTGCTGACGGAGCATGGGCCATCCCTCAGCCTGTGCCAGGGCCCAAGGGAGAGAGTGAGGAACATTTAGCATTTCTCCCCACTTTGCTGTGGCCCCCTCTCTCCCTTGAACCATTCGCTGCACCAGCAACCCTGGGCCACTGCTGCATGCTGGGCTCTGGATGGATAGATGCTTCCCATAAGGAGCAGGCAGAGCTGGGATATGGGGACAGGAGGAGACACTGAACACAGACAGCCCAGCTCACCCTGTCAATGTGTGTGGCAGGACACTGTTCTGCTGAAATTCCTGAAGGCTGAGTCCACTTGGGAGTCAGACAGTAGGGAAGATGGAACCTGAGGTTGAATCTCAGCGTCTTCATCAGTGAGATTCTAGGAGGTGAGACTTGATTGCTCTGGGTCATGTTTTCTCCTCAAATTGGAATAATTCCTTCCTGGGCTGGGAATTGATGATTTTACACTAACAAATACATTCTGGGAATTAAGGATCCAGCGCTATTGTTCACCAGTTATTGAGCATCTACTATGTACCATAGGGGTATGAAAAAGACCAGTGGTCTCTGCAATCACCTTTGGGGAAAAGCCAACTTCTGCCTCATCTTACGTAAGCGTGTTGTGGTTTACATCAGAATGTCCCTGTCAAGCCTCATACGCTCGTGCCGTAGATGGGGCTACGTGGGAGGTGATTGGATCGTGGGGGTGGGACACTCATCAGTGGATTCATCCATTCATAATTTTCTAGTTAAATGTGATGCTGGGAAGTGAAGCCTACCCAAGGAGGTGGGTCCCTGGGGGCGTGGCCTCCCTCTTCCCTGAGTGCGCTCTCTCTCTCTCTCTCTCTCTCTCTCTCTCTCTCTCTCTCTGCTTCCTGCCACCATGCCGTGGGCTGTTTCCTGTTTCCCCTCTCTGTCTCCTGCTGCCAAGCCACCCTTCCTTGGAGCCACAACCAACTACAGACTGAAACCTCTACACCCTGTGAGGCAAGACAAACAGTTTTTCCTTAGAGCTATGGGTGCTGGGGATTGCGTGTAGGCAATAAGAAAGTAACTAAGACACTGAGATGCTGATCCCGAGGGATGGGAAAGAAGAAAGTGGTGTAGCCAAGACTCAAACCCAGACTTTGTTCCTGATGTCACTATCCCCGGGCACAGAGATTTGAGGTGGAATGGGCTTTCAGGGAGCATTACAAAAGAGTGTATTTGCTGTATTTTCTGTCACTGGTACAAAATCCCTGGCCCCTGCAATTTATATTGCACGGACGGAGATTTTTATTTTGGCTCACGGTTGCAGCAGCTTCAGTCCAAGGTCCGCTGGTTTTGAGACAGAGATGGCTCTGTGGAAGGGCCGGTTAATAGGCGGTTGCTCACCTCGTAGAGAAGTGAGCAGGCAGGGAGGAGATAGGCCCTCCAAAGGCACATGCTCTGTGCCATACCTCTTCCAACCAGACCTCACCTCTTTATAGTACTTTCAACCATGAAATCATCTATGAATAAACCCACGCATGAGCATAGGGCTCTCCATAATCCAGTCATCCCCCAAATTCCTTCCACGGAATACTTGAGACTTCTGCAGGACATTCTAGACCTCAACCACAATAAGGGGTCTATAACTGAAGTGAGGGATTTGGGGAGTTGAGAATGCCATTTGGGAAGATGTGCCATTACCAGATTTAACAAACACTCAACGTGGTTTCATCTCTGGTTCATGCCCCTCCTCTCTCCTTCATCTTTTAAAAACCTATCCATCTAAACTATTTGGCCACTGTCTCCTTAGAAGTCTCTACTGTTTCACATTGGATCAGAATACAGTCCAAACTCCTGCTACTTCCTGGTTGACCTGTCCTATTTTGCTGTCCCTGCCAATCCCAGATTATTCACTGAAATTAATGAGGAAATCCCTTGGGAGTTTCCAAAAATTTCCATGTCCTTTGTTGCTTCTGAGTCTTTACTGGGGCCTGGGTAACCTCCCCTGCCAGCATGAGTTTCCCTTATGCTGTCCCGAAGAACGCTATGCATTTTTGTGGTATTTGGGGCTGAACTCAGGGATACACGACCACTAGCTATATTCCCAGCCCTTTTAGTTTTTATTTCGAGACAGGGTCTCACTAAATTGGACAAACTGTCCTCAAACTTGTGGTCTTCTTGCCTTAGCTTCCTGAGTAGCTGAGATGATACCATACACAACTACACGTAACTCTAGACAGCTTTGAACCTTCCTAATGACTTCCCCATCTACTCGGCCACTGGAGCCCCCTACCCTCACTTCTGGAAGCTGTCCAGGTGAGGAGGATGGGCCTGTTCCAGAAGGCGGTAGGCCTGAACCATCAAGGGTAGGGGTCCTCCTAATTTGCTTTTGGCACTCAGCTGCTGCTATGCCTGTCTGGTGGCTGTGAGTCATAGGTGGGGACAGAAGAGCAGGGGTTCTCACTGGTCAGCATCTATAAGAGCCCCTTTCAGGCTCCAGGGCTCTTAGGGGAAGAGAATTAGAGTCGGCACACTTTCATTCCCTGCTCCGGTCCACAACCATCTTGTTTGGGAATGGTATGCATAGCTATCTTATTGTATTCTCTTTCAGTTGTGACTTCTACTCCTGGATTAGATGAGTGAGTGGCCTTGCTTACTGGAGCCCCCTTCAGGTGAGGCCCAGAGCTCTACAGGGTAGGAGGGACAAGAGGACACCAGGTGGGGCTGAAACACTCCAGGCTCTTTGTAGACTCCAGACTACTTTGTAAGTTGAGTGAAATCCTCAAAACCCCGTGTGCATCCTTCCACCCCCTCTGACACCATTGCAGGAGGCTGAGGACTCTTGAAGTCCTACAGACCAGGAGGTGAAGTTGGGATGCTGGATCAGTGATGGTGGGGACCCCAGGAGTGTGCTACCTTGGCTTCCTTGTCTACTGGGGAGGGAGATGCTCCCTGGTGGTGCACATCAGCTGGAGACAGTGCTCACTGACATTTACCCTGGCTGTGTGTGGTGGAGAAAAGGGAAACCTCCTCCCTGCCACTTCCATGCCTTACAACCCCCATGGCTCTGATTAGTAGCATCAGTAAAGTCCCTGTGTGCCAGCCCCTGAGCCAGTGTGTGGACCCTGAACTGAAGAAAACAAGGTTCCTGTCCTCACTGGGCCTTCATCCTAGTGACGAGACACAGAGCACTGGCTAAGGGTAAGGCCAGGCATTGGCAGGTGCCTTGAAGGACAAGGGGGCCAGCTGGAGGGATGGCGAGGGTCTCCAGGCAGCTGCTTGGGGTAGGAGGGCCCAGGAGGGATTTCCAGATGGGAAGCTGAGCAAAGGTCTTACGCTTGCTTTGCCTAGCAGTTCTCAGGTCCTGGGGCAACTCTTTAGGAACAAGATTTTCACAAAACTGACTTGATTGGCCAATGTCCTTATCTGGGTCTTGGAGGAGAGATATAGCAGACAGATTTCTGGACTGGCCTGGTGGACCTGGAGGCCTGGAACAAAATCTGTGCATCTCCCTGGACATAGGAGCCAATACTGGAGGACCAGGGGCTACCGCCGACCAGGAGACTCAAACCTAGGGGAGAGCATTTGTAGATGAAACCCATCTCTCCCCAGTCACATCCTGCCTTGGAAAAGGTATCTCTGCCATCAGAAACCAACTGGCTATGGAGGGCTCCCAGTTCTTTGCCCAACTGCCCTGACGGCAGAAACCCCTCCATCTAGAAGGGGCCAGGCTGCTATCCTGGAAGCAGTGTACGGCCCACCAGGGGATTATAATGCAAGTCTTGGAAGAGGAAAGAAAGAAGGATGGAGTGGGCAGAGGCGGCAGCTGGCCAGCTGGCTGTGTCCTCACCAGTCTGTGAACACAGCCCAGAGAAAGGCCAGCTTGAGATAAGCTCCCTGTGGCGGGCTGGGCCTTATCTGAACCCCGCAGATAGATATCTCCGCCTGGCTGGATGCGGAGACCCAGGGAGGCCCTTAGAGCTCTGTGCCAGGCTGCGGAGCTGGAGGGGGCTGCCAGGGGAGTGATCTGGCAGACAGCTTCCTGGCCTTCCTTAGCTGAGGGTCTAGGGACCTGCTTCCTATCAGCATTACTGTCCCCAGTGATGTCACCTGGATGGAGGAGATCAACTGACTATTCCCAGACCCCAAGCCTGAGAGATTCAGTTAAGGCCACTCATCTTCCAATAATTCCAGGGAACAGAAGTCATCAGGAAAGAGCAGAACTTGGAGAAGGCTTTAAAAATAGCTACCTGGGGGCCCGAGGAGATGGCTTAGTGGAGTAAGTGTTTCCCTGGCAAGTGCAAGGGCCTGAGTTCAATCCCCAGTTCCACACAAAAATAAATAAATAAATAAATAAATAAATAAATAAATAAAATTAAATTAAAATGGCTACCCTGATAGCAGCTCTCTGTCAAACCTCTTCTGAGTTGGCACACGAACTGTGTTCTTCCAATTCCTCTGTTCCAACTTAGCGAATCTGTAGTATCTTTGTTTTGGGGATTTCCAACGTCTCCGTGAATGTTGAAGCACTCCTGAGAGATGACTCCATTCCAGAGGGAGTCTTCTATCTACACACCAAGCCCAAACAAACCAACAAGAAAATTGAGCAGCAGAGTGAAGATGGGATCCGATCTCCACACTACATCACTTTAGGAAAGTTATTTTTCTTTTGGAAAATGATAAAATAATAGCTTGCCTTCGCTGAGGCAAGCTGTAGGTTAATTTCCTGGTATTCGGGTACAATAATTCATTTAATCTCCACAAGAACCCAGGGATTAGGTAGCACTTTATCCACAGTTTGTAGACAGGGAACCAAAGCTCGGAGGGAGGAATCAGTTCTGCTTCCCCCATGGCCTGAGCCAAAGCCCCGCGGCGTGCCTTTCTTCCAGCCAGCCGGAGGAAGGACTCTCTCCACCCACAGAGTCTCTGCCTTTTTCCTCCCTGAAGCCTTCCTGATTGCCAAGCAGAGAATACCCACCCAGAGGCCCAGGGCCACCCCCTGCATGAGGGCTTCTAGTTCCACCTCATCAGATACCGGCCCCAAATAAATCATTTCATAGTCTCCTTCACTGCAGAGTATTTCCAAATAGAGGGCCCTCCAGCCTGCTTTAATGAACAGATTGAAATCTTTGCAATTAACTCAGCGATGGCTTGCATGTAAATGGGCATCCTTCTGCAGGTTGTGAGAGTGCTGTTCCAGTATGGGGCAGCTAGCTCCCGGGCTCACTTCTGGCTGACGAGCTCCTGTGTGCACAAGGACCCCTGAAGGTTACCTATGCAGAGGGGCAGCAGCGCCCCTCTGCAGAGACCCCACGGATATGTGGGTCCTTAGGGTCTGTCTGGCCTGTCTGGGACCCTCTGGATGGGTCCTGCTCCTCTTTTATTCTGTGTTGTCCGCTGCCCTGTGGCTTCTGCCTTCTCTCCAGCTCTGCCCTGGTAATGTGGCCAAGCAGGAGCTGCTTTGAGTTGTTACTGCACTGGAGCTGGAGTTTCCATAAAGGGCTACATTCCTGGCATGCTGTTCTTCCCTCTCCCTTGTCCTCCCCTTTCCATCTCCTGCCCTCCCCTCTCCATTCCCTTCTCTCCCTTCCCCCTCCCCTCCCCTTCCTCTCCCTCCTCTGTTCTCCCTCTCCCCCTCCTCCTCCCTCCTCTGCCCTCCCTCTCCTCTTCTTCTTCTTTTCCCCTCCCTTCCCCTTTCCCTCCCTCCCCCTTCCCTCTCCCTCCCCTCCCTGGTCCTTTTCCTCCCCTCCTTCCCGCTTCCCTTTCCCTGTCCTCCCCCTGCCCTCCTCCCTTCTCCCACCCACCCAGGGGATGCGGGCTAACCACAGTCCATCCTGCTGCCTTGATAGCACACTCCCACAAGCCCTTCCAGGCCACTGCACCCCTCCTCCAGGCTGCCTTCCCAGATTCAGTGCCTGCCCTCCACCTGTGCTTCGTCCTCACTCCCTGTCCTCATAGCTCATGGGACACCTGCATGGGTTCTTCTCTGAGTGCATGATGTCATTTCTTCTGGGTGGTCAGCTTCTCTGTCAGACTGAGTATAGCAGGCAGGTGTCTTAGGTCCCCCAGAGAGTGACAGACTCTGGAGGATGTGGCCCGTTCTTCTTCTATCAGAGAGCCAGAAGTCCCCAGCATGGTATCAGCCTGAGACATCTGCCTGTGTGACACATGCTGGGGGACAACCCACATTTCCATTGCTCTTTGCTTCTTGACACTGCCCCTTTCAGCCTGGTGACACCTCGAGCAGTGACTGGCGCAGCAGGTGGAGGCCGGGGACAGTTGAGGGCCACTGAAGCCTGTTAACTGATTCCCCCCACAGCAGCTTCCCGCCAGATGGAGGAGGGTCAGGGTAGGGTGGGCGCAAGGGATGGATGGGATGAGAACTTCACACTTGAGGCTGGAGGCCTGTCAAGATAGATGACACTAGAAGGACCATTAGGCCTGAAGTCCTAGTGGAGGGTCATTCCTTGCTGCACATATAGGCTTCCAGCCACACAACCAGTCAGTGACAGCGTAGGAACCCCTATTGAGCCCCCAGATTCCCAGACAAGGACTCCTCCGCTATATCAGAGTGAGTTTCTGAGCTCCTGATCACCCTGCAGGGTGCAGTGTGGGGCAGTGGGAAGACTTGGGACTTGGAGCCCAAGGACCCTGGCTTTGATTCCTGACTCTGCTATGTAGCATGACGCAAATCACACAACTCCCCTGAAACATGGTTTTGCCATCTGTAAAGTGGGTACAACAGCAGTATTTGCCTTACTTGGTTATTATGATTGTCAGTGCAATGATGGCCCTAAAGTGCTAGCAGGTAGTGACCTCTCAGTAAATACGGATGATCATTACATGCTACTTGGCCTATGCTTGGCACTCTGCTGGATCTCGTGGAGCCACTGTAGCAAGGATAGGGATGTTCCCTGCTGCTATGGTTTGTGTTGAGTTGTCCTCCCAAAGCTTCATGTAGTTACGGGGCAGACATGGCTGGAGGAGCAATGAGTGGCTTGAGGGGCTGGGCCAGAGAGATGCGAACAGTTACACTGGCTAGCCTGTGCTTTCTCAGAGATGTGGAGAGGGGCATCCTGGACACGGCAGCGTCCCGGCCTCTCCTCCAGCGTCTTGAAACCTCCAGTAACTGTGAGCTAAAAAAACCTTTCCTTCCCTCATTTTGAGTGTCGGGCATTTGTCCCAGCAACAAGAGTAACTAAGACACCTGCCTCCCAGTTTCTCTGGCTGGTCCCAGGCATTGAGAGGACAGCCAGAGTTTAGGACAGGAGCAGCCTCACTCCCAGCTCCAGGCACCAGGCATCTTTACTTGTACCACCAGCTCCCAGACCAGGCCAGCGTGGCTCTTGGTTAGGAGAGCCTGCTGCTTCTCTGCTCTGGTCGGGGGATGGCCATCTGCTGCGGCAGTGGACTGAAGATGAAGCACACAGAAGAGAAGGAGGCCCTCTGCCATGTGATTGGCCCCTCAGACGCGATGGTGAGCCCACATGTCCACAGTGATGTCACAACCCCCCATCTGCCCCAGCAGTGCCCATGACTGCAGCCTTCAGTGAGGGCGGTAGCCTTGCCTCCAGCAATCAACATTTAAGAGACTCTTCCCTGCCCCCCGCCAACAGACGTCCCTCCGCCCTGTCCCCTTTGCAGAGGTCATCAGTTGCTTCAGGATCCAGCAAGGAGTAGCTGGGTTTGGAGCCACCTCCAGGTTATCCCTAAACTTGAGAACTGAGGCAAGTTCCTTACCTTCTCTGTGCCTATATCTTCATGTACAACACAAGAGTAGGAATTCTTACCTCCAAAACTCTTGGAAGAAACACAAGTGGTGAGCCAAAGACCTCTTCAGGGAGGCCAGCAGCCTAGTCATGGTGATTTCCATTTTTTAAAAAAATTAGTGGGGAACTGATAGCTCACGGTTGATGAAGTACTGGTGGAAGGTCACCAGCAGTTACACCATCAGACCCTAGGAGCCCCTGCAGGTAAGTCTTCTCTAGCCCATTGACTGCATTTGTAACTTTCTCATTTTGGCTCTAAGCTCTGTGTCCCTGACCCAGGTACCTGGTACATAGTAAGTGCTCCGTCAGTATGTGTCAAAAACCGGCACTGAGGAGCATCAGGGCTGGTGCAGAGAGGGCTGTATGGCAGTGGAGCTGGCCCGGGTGGGGCCGTGCCACAGCGGCTTCTCTATGGCTTCCCATGCCTCTGCCCTGCCTTCCCTCTGTGGCTGGCTGAGAAATCTCATTTTGCTCACTAGCTGATTCATGGGCCCAGCTCCCCAGGGCTCCCTGAGCAGCTCTTTTCAATAACTATTCTTCACAGGATCCTGTGATTCATTTTCAGAGTTGAAGACAAATTTTTAAAGAGGAGTTCAGTGCCAGGGCCATTCCAGAAGGGCTGTCGACTTAATGTCCTGCCTCGCTCCTGCAAAGCCTGCTCCGCTCACTGGGACTCTGAGAGGGTCAGGCCTTGCCACTGTAATAACTGCTTCTGCATTCTTCTGAGTGGGCAGAGCTGTGCAGGCCAGGGAGAAGGGGGCGTCGCCCAGGGAAGCACATGCGCCTCTGGCTTTGTTCTGCTGTGTGACTTTTGGTCAACAGTGCCTCTCCTTGGGGTCCTCATGTCCAGGATGGTGGAAGCAGGCAGGCCAGATGCCATTCCCCTGGTGCCCACTTCCATGAGTGCAGGGCAGGTCCCTGGAGGTCTCAGCAGTGCAGTAGTAGCTCATGTCCCCTCCTGTCACCTCCACAGGGGATGAGGCAGTTGACAAATCTAGCACTGAACTACTCCGTGCATTAGCTCTGTGCAGACTGCCCTGCGGGGAGCCTCAGCCTCTCCATTCAGCATCCTCTCAACCCTTCTCCCACTCCCTGTCCTTCTTCTCTCTTGTACCTGGGAACAAGAGAGAAGGCATGAACCTGAGTCCACCACCCTCTCACTGGCCTCCCTGCCTTTGTGTGGGTGCTGTTGGTATTTTTTTCTATTGCCAAAGATTCAATCTCTGCTTGGTATACCCACTCTCTACCTTCCTTGACATTCTTGGCTATGTTCTTAACAAACATAGCCCAAGTATATGTTCCCCTCCTCTGTGTTCCAGCAAGCCAGGGCAATGCTGTCTGATCATCCTGGATGGCAGGAAACTAGCCTGTCTGATCCTCCCTGGGGGGTTGGAGGCTCCTAAAAGACAGGCCTGTTGTGTTTGTCAAGAACCTGCCGGGCTGGGAAGATAGCTCAGTAGAATAAGTGCTTGCCTGGCAAGTGCAATGGCCTGAGTTCAATCCTCGGTTCTGCCAAACAACAACAACAACAACAACAACAACAACAACAACAACAACAACAACAACATCCCCTGCCAATTCCAGGCACTGCGGTAGGCACGATGGCTTATGAAGTTGCTGCTACCTCCATGCCCCTCTGGGGGCCTCCAGGAGCTTACCGCCAGGGGGAGCCACGGAGCACAAGTCTGGTGCACTAGGAGCCCTGTGGCTGGGCTGCAGCTTTCAGCAGCTGTCCCCTTGCCGCTGAGCTAGCACATGCTGGGCAGATACCGCCAGCTCTGCTCTCTCTTTCAGATCTGCATCTCATTTGCAAAGCAACCCATAGTGGGACAAAGTGCATTTACCGAGATGGGTGGAGTGGTTGAGGTTAGAAGCCAGGCTTCTTTCAGGTCAGGCAGTGGCATGTTCTGGTGGTGCCAGAGCAGCCCCTGTCTGTTGGAGGTCTCTTCCCAGAGAGATGGACTGTGGTTCCTGCTCTCCAAGATGGTCACTGTCCTGCACCCTGAAGGCTGACCAGCCACTCTGGTGGCTCCTGCCCACTCTGCCTGGAGCTCCTGAGCTCACCACTTTCCCTATGTTGCAGCCTGTGCATGGCCCAGCATATGGCTTGTTCAACCACAGGAGGGGCACCGCACCTGGCTGTCTTCTCTGCTGTGGAAGGCAAGCTTTCTCCTCGAGCCTTGGAGAGAAGGAGGCTTCCTTCAGAGTGTGGCAGGAAGAGGCCTCAGCCGCGAGGCAGATTTACAGAGCAAGAGGTGAGCAGGCTCAGGCAGGCACACCAAGCCTCTGCCAACATTTCGGTGCCCTCCCACCCTGAGAGGCTTCTCTCAGCTCCAAGGGTCTGTCCTTTCCTCTCTGCTCTGGGCCAGGCACACCAGACTCCCAGAGGAGCCACATCTACTCGAGGGCGTGTTTCCAGGTTGCTTCGATCTTCATTCCTGGATGTGGGCATCCGCACAGTGCCAGAGAGTCTCCCTGGGTCTGCCTGGAGGGGAGGGCGTGCATGGACACAGTCACTGTGTGTGTGCATGTGTGCACATGCGTGTGTGTACATGCATGTGTGTGTACATGCTCATGCACGCAAGGAAGAGCCAGAGCCAGTCATGTGTACTGTCTGTTTGCTGGGAGCTGCTGCCCTCACCCCCAGTCTGATGGCCTCCCTTTATTTATGAAAAATCTGACACAGTGGTGGGTAGAACCCAGAGAAAGGGGCCATGGGACAGGGAAAGGGCGGCACCTGCTCCCTCCAGCTTTAGCGCCCCCCAGGTCCCTCTCACCCTCCCTGGTGCCCTCTCCTCCCAGCCAAGGACTCCACCTTGGGGAGATGGTGGCTGCCCACCCTGTGGCACCGAGGGAGGCAGTGTGAGCACAGCCAGCGGTTAAGGCGTGCCAGTGTCCCTCCTGCTGTGGAGGAGGGACACCCAGTTTCCTTTGCTCCTGAGGACCACAGCATGGGATTGAAGTGTGGCCAGAGACAGAGTCGAGGACTCCTCCTGCCTGGGGACCTGCCACAGCCCTGGAAGAGCCCAGGAAGGTGCTTCCTTGGTACCAGGCCCCTCTGTAGAGTCAGCCCCAGGGCCCTGGGGGCTCCTGGATGCCGGCAGTTCCCACAGCTGTCCCCCAAACGATCTGTCCGAAGCAATATCCTTGGCAAGGCGGGTTGCTGCCATCTTCCCACCCTGCAGGATGGAAATCCCTGAATATTGGTTTGAGAAAAGTCTTTGTGCAGCCTGTGACACAACACCCCCAGGTCGCCCCGCATGGGGGGAAGACAGGGTGCTTGGGTGGCAGGGCCGGACACAGCTTGGGCCCACCTCGCCCCAGACCCGGTGTCCTCCAAGCCTCGCTCTTGGGGCTGGTGATGCTGGAGGCAGGGCAGAGGTTCTAGAAGGGTAGAGCTAGGCTGGGATCACTCCTCCTGCAAACCTGGGAGGAAGCAGACCTCCACCGGCAGGGGGCGTGAGAGGGTCAAGGTGGGCGACTGACAGGACCAGGAGGTGGCTGCTGGCTCAGAGCAAAGCTGCAGGGCAAGGGATATAAACTCAATCAGCTGGCCCTGGATCCATGTGAGCTGGAGTCCTGGCCGATTCTCACCCGGAGAAGACTGCGTGGTGGACGTCCCGACCACCCGGGAAGGTGCTTCTATGCAATCTCTTTGATTCTACGCATGTAATTGTGCAGGTCTGGAGGTGGAGTAGGCCTTGTGGTGCCCGCCACATCCGGGCAGGCCCAACTCAGTTCCTCTTCATCCTCCTCATCCTCCTCACCAGCAGGCACTGAGTCATAGGCCAGCTCCTCCGAGGGCAGCGTGGTGAAGGTGGTAAACTTCACCCTCTTGCGCTTAGAGGTGGGTGAGCTGGCAGGGTCCTCGGCCTGGTCCCGGGCCGAACCACCGGAGGAGCCATCGCCCCGGCCGTGCACCTGGCTCTGGACACTGGTCTGTGAGCTGCCGCTGCTGTGGTGGTCACCGTGGCAGCAGGCGGGCACAGTCTCCAGTGCGCTGCCAGCCGGAGGGGAGAGCTCACCTTGTACCCTCAGAGGCTGCCCGTTACCCAGGAACACCCAGTGGTGGGAGTGGTCCATGCTGGTCTGGCCCTCGGGCGGGATGCGCTTGTGCCGGTATCGAAGCACAAAGACGATGCAGTTGATGAGGAAGACCAGGATGGCGAGGCAAAAGACGCCCAGCAGGGCGTACATGCCGATCTCCAGGTCGGTCAGACCCCGTGGCATCTGTAGGAAGCCGGTGGGCAGCGGCAGGAAGTCTTCTGTGGGTGGCACGGCTGGATTGGAGGTGCCCAGGCCGGGGCCCTCCAGTGCGGGCACCGCTGTGCCTAGTGGACCAGCTCCTCGGGCTTCCTCCTCCCCCGCGCCAGGCCCCGGCTGGCTGGGGCCCGGGTAGTCATAGGTGGGGTCCTCCTCGTCCCGCCCAAAGTGAACCCGCAAGCCCACTGGCGTAGTGGCCAGCACGCTCTTGCGCTTGGTCTTCTGGCAGTTCTCAGCAATAGTGAGCTCGGCACGGAGCAGCTCCCCTGACCCCTCGGCCTCAGCCACCACGAGCGGAAAGGCCCGGTCCTGGGTCACGGAGGCCACCCGCTCGTCCAGGCTGCTCACCAGCAGCCCGTAGTCCCGGGGACTGTAGAGGGAGAGCGGGGCTGTGGTGCCGTCGCTGTAGGAGAGCCAGAGGTTCAGAAGGGCTTCCTGGAGGAGGAAGGGGACAGCAGTCAGAGGCTGTTCTGGGGCTTGCTGGCTAGATCCCCTCCTGAGCCGGAGAGGCTTCCGGCCCCTGCGGTGCCCCCAGAGATGGGACAGGCAGTCAGGAAGCCTCTGGGGGATGGGAATGCTCCCTTCCCAAGGGGGCAGAAAGGGTGTGGAGCAGGGTGTAGGCTGCATCTAGACCTCATACAAGCCCGAGAGAAACTGAAGGTAGGTTCTGCAGAGGTAGACCTCATATGTCCAAGCTTGACCTTGGGAACTCCTCTACCAACCTCAAGCTAGTGAGAGACACCTGCCCCCAGCTGCCTCCTCCATCAGTGGAGACCACCTGGGGATCGCCCTCACTGCAGATTTGGGGGCTGGGCCCAGAGAGAAACAGAGTCTGGGCACAGAGTGCTAGAGCAGAGGATTGTGGGTCCTGGTTCCTGGCCCGGTGCCAACACCTCGTCCTCACTCCATTGTTCTCTCTCCTGTCACCTCCCACCTTGATCTTTCAGCCATGGCGTGTGACTGGAGCTCCTGGGCTGAGCTTGGGCACTTTCTGGGGGTGGGACAGAGATGGCTGCTCTCTGGGAATCCAGGAGGTGACCCTCTCAGAAAGGGCTCAGGGTGGCAGGTGGAAGAGGTAAGACCAGGCCCAGGTCTGCACAGAGAGCAGTGAGTGGGGCGGGTGAGCAGGCCTCTGCTGGCAGGCTGACCATCCATTGCCTGAGGTCCTAAAGCAGTGACCCAGAGCACAAGAGAGAGGCAGAGTCCCCCAGTGCATACCTCAGGTCACCTGGCTGGTTAGCTGGGAGCCAGTTACCTGCTTGAGGAAGCTGAGGGTCTGTTGTGCAGCTGTGGTGGCCAGGATGGTGTGGCTGCTCCCAGGGCTGGGCCGCAGGGAGAGGGCCAAGCTGGCTACCACCTGGGCCTGCAGCTGTGTGATGCTGACCTTCTCTTCTGTCACTGTCAGCAGCGTCTCTCCCAGCACAGCCTCTGTCAGCGGGGACACCACCTGGGGCAGTGGGTGAGGGTGAGAGAGCGCCCTGGGTAGAAGGACAACAGCTTCTCCCTCCCAGGGTTCCCTTCTTGAGTCTGTAGCACTTCTGGAAGAGTGTCCCATATGGGTGGCTTGGACTCTGAGTCCTCCAGTTCCCTGGGGTCAAGGACAGCCAGAGGCCCAGGTGGAAACACAAGTACGAGGTAAGCTGATTTTAAGGAAAGAAGCCACCCCAGGGATACATGACAACTGATCAACTTCAGTGTCAGGGAGACAAGGGGCAGCGGTGGGGACTGTGGCCAGTGGGAGAACCCACGCTTACTTAAAGGGGACCCTCAGGATGGCACCAGCTTGTTGCTACTGGCTGAGACTACAAGTCTGATGTTGCCAGATTCACTTTTCGGTAAACTGAAAAATCTAGCCTGCTTTTTACGATGACAAATCTCTCAATTTTCAAATGTCAGATCATTGTTTTAGAAAACAAATATGTCTGCTGGCTCATGGGTCACTATTTACACTCTCTTAGTTTGATGACTTCTACCCAGACACCAAGTTGTGAGAAAGGGATGTCAAAGCTAAGGTCTTAGGTCCCCAACTTGCCTTCCTGGCCATACCTGTTCTGGGGGCAAGGTGGGAGGGGCATGCTGAACTCCACAAGGTTGATGCACACTGCTGAAGCTTTGCGTGAGAGTCTGACCAAGGAGGAAGCTAGAAGAGTTTGCTCTTGGTTGCTGCAATCTTGGGTAGAGGACAGGTGGGAAGGAACTGA
Source organism: Octodon degus (assembly GCF_000260255.1). Classification (NCBI taxonomy): domain Eukaryota; kingdom Metazoa; phylum Chordata; class Mammalia; order Rodentia; family Octodontidae; genus Octodon; species Octodon degus. The sequence continues at coordinate 10,894,776 of NW_004524648.1, read as the reverse complement.
TCCTGGGACCCATGGGGTTGGTTCAAGAGCTGAGTCCCCCCCCCCCCGGGGGTGTTCAGACACACCCAAACCTACCTTAAAAGGAGTGGTGCCTGGCTCCAGGCCGGCCAGCGTGCTACTGTCCACCATGTGGGCCACGCGGGGGTCGCCCACGCGCATGAAGTCGCTGACCAGGTCCGTGACCTCCACCAGCCAGTCTGGGCCCAGCATGGTGACCACTTGGTCAGTACCCTCAGAGGACGTCGTGTGGAACTGGGTGAAGACCTGCAGGGTGGCGTGCTGGTACTGCAGGGTGCAGCCCCTGCTGGCACTCTGTCGCCGCTCCTCTTCCTCTTCCTCCTCGTCTTCGCTCTCCCGGGCTGACCTGGGGTGGGCATGTGCCAAGGTCAAGGCTGGTGGGGTGAACGGCCCCTACCTGGCTATGACCCCCTGCCCCGCCGGCTCCTCCCTTTGGGGCAGAGAAGCACTGCAAAGAGCGCCCCTGGCTTGTGCCTTCCAGCCTGGGTGCACCAGGAGGCCTAGCCCTCGCCTGGACAGGGGTTTCTTCGAATTTATTTTCAACACTGGGGATGCACTCCAGGGCCTTGCACTTGCTACACACAATTTCTGGTACTGAGCCCCATTGGCAGCTCCTCCTTTGACCCCTATCACCCACGTGTGGGGCCAGCTGCTGTATAATCCCAACAGAATGCTTCTCTTCTATGTGCCTGGCACTATACAAACTCTGAACAGGAGTGGGTAGGGACTCCTTGCAGTAGAGTGCCACAGACTTAGCCAAACTGTGTCCTAGGGTTGTGTGGCAGTAGAATTTGTAAGTGAAACTTGGGTGTGGAACTGAGGAGATTTCCAAGTCCAGCATGGAAGGTTCCACTTGGCTCCCTCTTCTTGCTTTTTGGTAAAACTATTATGCACCAGGGAATCTGTACTTGGGTAGGGAAGACTTGAGCTCAGGAAAAATGGACAAGGTGCTAAAATCAGGAGACTTGCGGCGAGGAAGGCATGTTTTGGAGATAAAACTTGCTGGTGTTTGGTTAGTATCATCCAAGCAGAGTATGCATCCACACAGAGAGCTCTTTCCCTTGTGTTAACTAATTCAATCCTCACAACAATCCTAGCAGGTATTATCTTGCCCGCTTTACAGATAAGAAAGCAAGGCACAGAGAAGTTATGTAAGTATTTCAAGATCACACTGCTGGTAAATAAAAGGATTTGAAGCAGGCTGGTGGTCTGAGTGCACTACATCCTCACTATTTAGTGCAGTAGCCCCATCACCACAGGGGTCAGCAGTGCAGATCCACAGGCTTTACCCCTGATGCGCAGACCCTCAAGCTGCAGACCAGCAGGATGCCCAGGTGGCTGCGTGTGCATTTGAGCTCAAGAGGCTCTGGCTGGCCCTGGCTTGCTCCTGAAGAGCAAGGTGCAACTGAGCTCTGCCCAGCTCTCCTACCGCTACTTGATTCTCTCTCCCACCCCATCTCCCCGCTACCTGACTCTCCTCCTGCTTCTGTCTTCTGCAGGGCTTTCTCTCTGCAGCACAGAGTGGGTGAGCGGAGCATCTAGACACACAGGAACATGCCCGCAAGATGGGCCGCGGGTGTGTGAGCCGCAGCCCAGCCAGGCAGTGGGATGCGTCATGTGTGGCAGTCCTTATGCACTTAAGAACTGGCCCCTGTGTGTTCAGGCTGGTGCAGGTGGACAGGTGTTTGTCCCCTCCTGCGGCCGCTTGGTTTTGTTCTCCTGGCTGTTTGCTTTCTCTGTCTTCCTGGCTACTGTTTCCATTAAGACGTAGCTCAAGAGTAAGCTCTTCCAAGATGCCTCCCTTGATTGCTCCTGGGGAGAGTGCGGGCTTCTCCTTAGTGCTGCTTGGCTCTGCACGCAGGGCACCCTACTTGCCAGTGTGCTCTGTGGCATGTGTGTGAGTGGGTTTCCTAGTGGAGAGGGCTTGGCTGGGTCAGGCACTGGCCACAGCCAGCCACCCTGGATCTCAAATACCTGTCAGGGCCCAGTACATAGTAGCTGTTCAACCAAAGTTTGTTACGTGCACAACTGACTCATAGGTTGTGTGTTCCTAAGACCTTATACACATGTACAGATCAGGCTATGCTGAGGCTGTGTCCAACCGAGGGTGTCCCAAAAGACTGGGAAGGACAGGTACCTCCGGTCTGGAAGGACAGGCACCCTCCAGCCCTTTACTTGGCTGAGGCGGGCATCAGAGAGTTCGATGTGCAGGGGCAGCTTTGGGACCCAGACTGTCATCTCCAGGGGGGCACTGAGGACGTCGTAGCGGAAGGTGACCCTGGCGTTCATGGATCCTTGAGACTCTTTTCCACTCACAAATACATAGTCGCAGCTGCTGGACACCTAGGGAGAAGGAGGGGCAGGATGATCATTTTACCATGTGGGTCTTCCAAGCAAGGGCAGGAGGCTGTGAGAGGGAGGGCGAGAGAGCAAAAGAGAGAGAGAAGGAGAGAAGAAGAGTAAGGATGGGGAAGGGAAGGAGACAGATAGACAGACAGACAGACAAACAGACAGACAGACAGACAGACAGACAGATGAGACTGCATGGGAGGGGGCAGGTGAAGGCGCTGACTCCTCTGGGAGGTGCCAACCTCTATCTCTGCCTCTCCTTGCTCTCCAGAGATGGTTCCTCCTGCTCCATGGTGGGAGATGTTTTGCCCCTGCCAGGGGGCCAATATGCAAATGTGTTTACCAGGCTGTTTCTGACCTTCTAAAACCACATGTGGAGAGTGGAGGAGGGTGAGAAGGACTCCCAAGGTTGGCCCCCTGCCTGGTATGCCTAGGCTCCAGAACCAGGGCTCAAACAGGTAGAATCCAGAGTGTGCATGTCTGGGCAGGACAGGGACAGGGACAAGGGCAGGTCCACACCCTCTCTGTGGTCTTGGTAGCATGGCTGCCCAAGAGAATGGGCAACTGGTCAGTTCCAGGTGAGGGGGCTGCTTAGTCAGAGGTGAGGCTGAAGAATGGGGGAGGAAAGCCTAGATCCAAGAGCCTGGACTTGGCCAGGTGGAAGGCCTCCAGCATGTGTCCACCTGGGTAGCAATCTTCATTCCTCGAGTTTCTCTGGCTGGCAACACAAGCCACTGGTACACCATGGTGGAGACCTGTGCCCACTCAGAGAAGGACACTGCCAGAACTCCAGGGCAAATGCAGATGGCTGTGTGTAAAAGCATGCCCACGCACACACCTGGCACCCTGCAGTGGCTTCTGCGTGCACATGTGTCTTGGGCGTTTGCCTATAAAGGTTCATGGGCCAGGGCCTTGAGTCTGCAGGAGGATCTTTTCATGCAGCCAGTGGGTTGTTGGCACCTTCTGGGGTGGGGCGCTAGGATGACAGCTTATCATGAGATGAGCCCCTGAGGCACCCCAACTCCTGCTGGCCCCTTGAATCATCTCACAGGTGGGTACAGGGAAGTGTGGACAGCAGCCCTGCCAGCAGTGCTCATTTCCCACTTGGGAAGGCAGAGAATTCCATCTGCAGGATGCTGAGTTCCATTTAGGATGCTGACAAACCCCACACAGAGCCCTGGTGTACTTCATTGAGATTTGAAACAAGTTCCATGTAGAATCCTCCTTAATCCCCTTCGGTATCTGAGTCATCCCTGGGCTGGGGCAGTCTGGGTAGAGAGGAGGCCCTGGATGAGGGCTCCTGGGAGCAGGTGTGTTTGGCCTTGTCTCACCTATGGCATCAGATAGCCCTGTGGCTTGGAGCAGCAAAACCTCCGTGGCAATGGAAGAAGGCCATGTGTGGAGCCTTGGTCTGACTCACTGGAGGACAGGAATGAATGTGGAGCTTCAACCTCCTAGACCTCAAGGGCCCCAGAGGTGTTACATGGAGAGACAGTGTGTGTGAAGAAGTCCAAGAGATGTCCTGCTGGAGCCTGGTATAGCACACAGCTTACCCACCCTATAGGTACCAGGGCTAGATACATTCTCCCATGGCTGCCTTCTCTGCTAACTCCAACTCTATCTTGCCTCTGACCATCATCTAAAGCTACAGGAAGAAACAAATCTAGAGGACTCCTTGGGTGATGGCAAACTGCCATCCAGTTAGATAAATGTCCTGTGTACTGGGCCATGGAAGACCTGGGGGAGGGCAGAGCCTGGAGGAGGGAACCACGGTTTAGGAGTTGGAGGATCTGGGGGGTGGCGTGGGCATGGGCCTCAGCTCACAGGCTTTGGTCCTGAGCTGATACAGGAGGCTTTCTCTCTGAGCTCCTTCTCCCCCATGGGTCCTCAGCAGCCTGAGTTCGGACCAAGTTTTTGAGGGTTTCCTTTTATTCCTCTGATAACCTTTGTCCAAGGTCTGTCACGGATCAGAGCTCAGTAATGACTTTTGGGGCTGAGTTCAAGTTGTCAACACTGTGGTCCCTGGGATCTACCATGTGCCTACAGGAAGCCCACCACAAGTAGCGGTAGGGTTGGGAGACAGAACCAATGAGGCCAGAAGACTTTAGAACAGGCCTGATTCTGCTAAGTGCAGTGATCAATGGAGGTGTAAGCTTGGTACAGGGGAAGGCAGGGGATGTGCTGTGGGAGGGGAGTCCAGGGCAGGCAGGTGAATGTCATCTTTCAGGGTAGCTGACAAGAGCCACCTGGACTCTGGCTGGGGGTCTGCTTCCTTGGAAGGACTGAAGCTTCCCTCATTGGAAGCCCCATCTCTAGTGAGCCTACCTTGATGATGTCCTCATTGTCAGACTCGCATTCCACTAGGGCAGAGACATCTAGGACCAGACCGGTCACCTCGATGGCAATGACCTTGACAGGGATGGCCACGGTCCGGCCTGTCAAGATGGCTGTATTGATGATCTCTGTATCCTACATGGAGGAGAGAGGAAGGAGATTGCTTCTTGCCCTCTTCCCTCCTGGAACAATTCCATGAAGGTCAGGGTTCCTGGCTGCTGCCACTTCTCAGAGGTATGTTTTTCTCATGGGGTACAATGGTACATGTGTGAAGGGAGAGGCTTCTACCCAGCCTCAGGCCCCTCCTCAGGCCCTTCCTTGGACTGCTGCCATGGCCTCAGGGTCCCTTACTCTGCTGCCAACAAGAACTTCTTTCTAGCTCTTACCTCTTCTTTAGAGCATCTTCCAACCTCCTTGGCTTAATAGTGACACAGCGTGCATACCCTTGGCCATTGTGGGTGCCCAGCAATGCTCCCTATAACACCCCAGCCTGTCACCCACTGCATTCTTTTTAAATCCTTTGTACAAACCACACACATTCCCACTGCTAGTCCTTTGCCCATGAGACCCCTTCTGCCCAGGGTGCCCTGCTCCTTTCTGACAATAGGAGCCTTTCCTCCAACATGGCCTTCAACATTCAACTGCAAGGCCCTTCCTCAGGGACTTCTCCCACTGCTGTCCTTGCTGTCCTCCTCTGTGTGGTGAGAGATGCAGAGCACAGCCTCCCTCCCAAAGCGCACATGCACACCTTCCCACAGGCTCGTGGACACAGACATCCGCTGGCCTGCTCACCAGCTGCTCACCATGGCCAGGGGCAGAATGGCCTGCACGTCTCGCTGAATGACTGTCAGCTCTGTAACTGCCCTCTCCAGGTCAGGCAGGGCACCATGGCCACGGTAGTCAATGTGCCACATGATCCTGCGCTTTACTGACTGGCTGGTGAAGTTTTCCATCTCAAAGTCCAGCTGCAGGATCTCCAGGGGACCCTGGCTTTCCCTGAAGGAAGGGGCAGGAAATGGACAGAAGATGAGGGCCGTGAGCATCCCTGGGGCTCCGGCTCCTTTCATAGGGACCCCATCCCTCCTTGGTAGCTGTCCTCTGAGCCCTCTGAGCCTGTCCCAGCCCACCTAGGTGACCCGGGCCCAGGCCTGGACCTCAGATCACACACAAGACTGCCTTCTCCACTGAGGATCCCTCTAGGCACCCACTCCTCAGAAGCAGACTCACCAGGGGGGCAAGGGTGTGCCCTGGGCCCAAGCCACATCTACAGTAGCCGTGGAATGCTTCGCCCCAGTCAGCAGTTCCGAGGTCACGTGCCACTGGCCACTCCGAGACTTGGTGCCTAGAAGGGTCACGCCCTTCTTGGCCTTCACCCTGCCACAAAACAGGTGGAAGAGGAGCCAGAGGGTCAGGGTGGGACTCACAGGCTGCCTGCCTGGGCACTGAGCCTAGCTGCAGTTGGGGTAGGGGAGCAGGTGAGTTATCTCAGACTTCATTCCTGGGAGTCTGGTATCACACGGCTGAGCACTCTGCTGCCCAGCAGGCAGCAACCTCTCCTCCCACGTATGTGGCCTGCATTGGTGACACTGCTTCTGCACAAACCCCACACCTTTTCCAGAAAGCCTATAAGGACTAGGAACCTCTCCCCTCTCTTAGCTGAGTTATGCCAGATGTAGCTTTAGCTGCACTGAGAAAGGACAACTCCCCTCCATCTTGGTGGCGACAGCTTTTCAAACAGCTACAGAAAGGAGGGAGTGTTCCCTGACTCTCTTTCCTTTTCCTCCCACTGTCGCTTTTTGACAATTTGGAATGACCTCATAGCCTGGGCACCCTTCTCTGGACACTGAACACATTCAAGTAGCATCCTGTGGCCAAGGTGGCACTTCAGCTGTGCCCCCAACCATGTATAATTAGTGCCTTCTTCCTAATTCTATCTGTTCTACTTCTACTAATGTAGCCTGAGATTATTGATGAGTAATCTAACTCCTTCATGTTTAGATACCAGTCACTGCATCAGGTAAGCCTCTTTCCAGGAATCGGTGGCTCTTTAATGTATAATGCTCAGAAGGGAAGCTGTCTCAGTTACTCTTCTCTCGTTGCTGAGACAAATACCCAACACCCCAAATGAAGGAGAGAAAGGTTTATTTAGCTCAGTCAGTGGAGTTTTCAGTCCATACTCAGCTGGCTCCAAGGCAGAGTGGCATATGGCAGAAGGCAGCCCTTCATGGCGGCAGCAAAGAGCAAGACAGAAAAGGAAGTGGCAGCAGCTTAGGCAGCTAGCCAGCCTCTCTCCCCCTTTTACAACGTGATGCAGATTACCTGCTCCAGGGCAGGTGCAGCATCCACACCCACAATAATCTATTGCAAACTTTAGAAGCCACCCCATGACTGTGTGAAGCTTTGGGGTGACACCTATACACAAACCATAACAGAAGCAATACCCAAAGAGGCTGGAGGCCCATGCTGCTTGTTTGGGGCGGCATTTGCGGGGGGGGGGGGCTTTTTATGTCCTCAGAGCCCCTCCCCTGACATGATTCAAACCACGGATCCCCACAGTAAAACATCATTGCATGATGTGGAGATGGCACATCACTGAAGACACCTTTGAATTCATGAACTGTGTTATTTTCAAGGTATAGAAAGAATTAGGACTCCCGGCAAGTTTTCTCCCAACTCTAGGGTCAGGGTCAATGGCCCAACAGGCACACATTCCTGCTTTTTGATGAGGGGTGCTCGCTGGTCTCTATGTCATCTCTTGGGCCTCTGTCCCATCTGTAAAATGGGAGAATTGCACCCGTTTAAGCCTAAGTGCCTTTGCAGCCGGATGCCATCATTCTGCACGCTCAGCACAGGAAAACCAACTCTCCTTTATGTCGACTCCCTTTGCGTGACTGCAGACCCACAGGTAAGAACACAGAGCCTCAAGGGAGGGCAGTGTCTCCTGGGGCTTCTCTAAGGCTAACAGGAGAGCTAGGCTGTTGGAGGGCACGCATTTGGGACCCTGGGAAGGGGTCAGGGAGACCTCTGACTTTGGAAAGGAAGCTCGCCATGATCCCAACCACCAACACCCACACCCCTACCTGAGAGTGAAGTGCTCCACGCTGGGGGTGGAGGGCGAGGAGGAGTTGGGGGCCAGGTAGAGGAGGATGCTGAGCACCTCCCCCGGCTTGAGGGGACGGTCCGGCAGGCGGATCACCAGGTTGCCGTCCAGCCGGTGCTCCTGCAGCGTCCTTTGCGGCGGTGGGCGGAATAGACTGATGCTGCCTATGCGCAGCAGCGGGTGCTGTGTGGGGCTCTCTGCCCGTGAGCCCATGCCCTGTCCGGGGCCCCGCCGCGAGCCCCCACAACCGCCAGCCGCGTCCGGGGCGTGCAGCGTGTAATAGAGTTCTGCCTGCTGGGCCTCGCTAGCTACCTCGGGCTCCAGTCCGTCTGGAGACTTGCGGCGAGCGCTTGGTGGCACAGCGGGCGCTGGGGGCCCGAACCAGGCCAGGGGCAGCTCAGCGCGCACCAGACAGGTGGCCAGGCCCCCGCTGAGACGGCAGGAACTCTTGACCTCGCGGGCATCGCGGAAGGCGTGCAGGCGGACACAGGGCAGCCGCTCGGTGACGCCGAAGTCGTCCCAGTCACGGCCAGCCACGTAGAACAGCACCTGCGCCACAGGCTGCGAGGCGGGCACGCGCGCACGCACTATGAAGGCGCGTACCTTCCAGTTGACTGTCAAGCGCTCGGGGATGTCCAGGGTGCTAGACGGCTGCAGGAGCTCGCGTGCCACCACCTGGCTGGTGCTGAAGGGTCCCAGGGACACGTTGAGGACCGGCAGCTCCTTGGTTTGGAACACCACGAAGGGCTCAGAGCGTTGTAGGGAGCCATTGGACGCTGCTGGTGACGGGGGCCGCACCTCTCGCAGGAAGAAGGCCAGCCTCGTGTGGGACAGGCGGTAGCTGACCGGCAGCACGGGGCTGGCGTGCGGCCCTGGCGGGGTGGGACTGGCTGAGTGGGAGCGGCAGGAGGCTGGAGATAAAGAGGCCTGCAGTTAGGAGAGTCTGGGCTAGGCCTGCAGAGCCCCAGGCCACTATGATGCCCACCCCAACAGACAGATCTGCTCCCCAATCCTGGCAGGTTGCCCGTGGCGCTGGGTACCAAGTCTGCTGGTATGTTAATTCCTCTCTCGTCTTTATATCACTCTGCTCTGCAACCTAAGGTGCAGCTCAGCTCCCCACAAAGCCTTTTGGAGCCTGAAAGAGGTTCTGTACCTGGTGTCTGCAGGCCCAGCAGAGCAGTGTGCAGATTGTTTCTAACTCCCAGTACTCTTGGGAGGGCTTTCTGAAGTGGCCTGCATGAACGGCTGAGCGGGGCTCCAGCACCAGGCAGCAGTAACCCTCACTGTGGCCTGCACCTGCTGTGTGATGAGCTCAGGGCTTGACCAGCGCCTGCTGGTGTGAGCCAGCCTCGGGCCCATGCTTGGCGGTAGGACCATTATGGTCTCCATCAGTGAATTTGCTCTCTTATCAAGAGCTTTGCTTTTGAGCACCCTGTACCAATAAAAGTACTAATGTGCAAGGCACACACAAGGAGGCAACCCAAACTATCGGGGCAAAAGGGCCAGCAGCAGGATTTGAACCTGGGGCTATCCGACTCTCAAACCCTGGCCCTTTACCGTACCAGCTGTCTCGGCACAGTGATGGTGAACCTTTTAGAGACAAGTGCGCAAACTGCAGCTCAAAACCCACTTATTTATCCCAAGGTGCAATGCTGCAGTTAAACCCGCATACTAACATTTTACTTCTGAAAAAAAAAAAGCTTATATATTAACATCTTTTTGTCTAAAAACAAATAACATGTGTGCCATAGGTTTGTCAATCCTGGAATACGGTCTATAGAGACCCCTCATTCCTTCTCTTCCTTCTTACCACACTCATTGTGAACAGGAAAGTTGGTGCTCAGTTTCCCAGATCTAAAAGTAGGCCTTGTGTTGGCCAGCTCCTTCCTCCCCTCCACTTCCCACCCCTGCCCAGGATGCCGTCAAATCCTAGCAATTCTGTGTATTGGCTCGAGGTTTCGTCCTGCAGGACCCTGCCTCTGTTTTGGCCTCATTCATGTTGAGATGGTCATGTGACACTGTCTAACTGGGGCCCTCCTGACCTCTCCCACCCTCTCTCCGATATCCCTTTGCCTCCGTGGCGGCCAGAGTGGTCCATCCTGTGCGCAGTGGGACCTTGGTGCTCCTCACTGTGAGCTGAACACCCGGTGGTGCTGTCAAGGACCAGGAAAGATCCACAGTGCGGTCCTGAAGCTGGGGAGCTTGTGCGGGTCTTCCCAGGAACTTTCTAAGTCATGGCCCTTGAATCTAAAATCAGTGATGCTACTGCCAGTCTTGCAGTGTGCTGTGTTGCCATTCGCTTGGAGGATCAAATGGGGGAACACTACAAATTGTGTAACAAATGCAAACATGTGTAGGAATTATTGAAGAGTTTCTTTCTCCTGCCTGCATACAAAATCAAATCCAAACTGGGCTCCTGCCTGAGTTTGGTCTTCAGGGACCTCTGCATGTGGCCCCAGGCTCCTGCTTTCCTTGGGCTGCTCTTCCTGAGCCCCACTGGCAAAGTAGCTGGACAGCTTGCAGCCATCACTGCCCCTGGCATTGCCTTGTCTCCATTCCTTTGCTTTTCCCTCTGCATCCAACTGTCCTGTTACAAATCTTACTCTTCCCTGAAGGTCCAGCTCCAATGCCACCCTCTCCAGAAGGCCTTCAGGACATCCCCTCGGCTCCTGTGAGTTCCCCTAAACTCTGTTATTCTCAGAGGGTTTTCTCATCACTGGGGCTGGAAGCTGCTTATCTATCAGGCCTCACCCCAAGCAAACCTTCATCTGGCCATAGTCAATCCATACTGGGTGATTTGGGGACATCTCTGTCTCAAATAGGAGACCATAGGTTGGTGCTAAAGATTACATGCAGTCCTTGCATATTCATCATTTTACCATTGTCACTTGAATGTTGACAGCATCCAAACGTCCATACCCAATTACTCACCAGGGCAGTGAACTAAGAATTCTCTGTTCTCAGGGGTCCAGTGTCTCTATCCTGTTTTAAGTATTTGCAGGTTAATTTCCTTATTCAAAAACAAGGCAATTGGCCTGAGGTGCTGCAAAGGCTCTATAGGTTCACCTTGAGAGGAGTGGTCCTCTGTCTCATCTCTTCGCCTTAGGGCTCCTGCTGAGCAGCCCTCAGGACCCGCAGGGCCCCTGGTCTTCATGGTGGCCCATCACCCCTGGCTGCCCTGCTGCTGCTCAGGAGGTGCTGCTGCAGCTTGCAAGAAGCCTGGCTGTTGTTGGAGCAGAGGTGGATGCTGGAGTCTGCGACGGAGTCAGGAAGCTGTCTGTAGAGAGGAGACTGTCCTGCCTGGTGCCTAGATGGCTATCCCTCTACCTGAGGCCGTATCCCTACAACCTGCTGATAGGGCCCAGCCAATCCAGGTAATGTCTTGAGCCAGGGAGTTGGCAGGAAGCAAGAAGCAGGCAGAGGCTTCACACTCCAGGTCAAAGTTTCTCTCTGCCACAGGCTCCCTGGGAAAGTTTCTTCCCATTTGGAGCCTCAGCTTCACCTCCCTCAGTGGGATGTTGACAGTGGCCAAGGGACTAAGAAATAGGACATGCTCTGGGAGCTGTAGAGCTGACTGCAGAAGGTGGGCTCTGCTCACATGGGGGATTCCAGGGCCTATGGGTACTGGGTCTGGGCTGAAGACCCATGTTTGTCCGTTGTGCTTGGAGAAGGGCAACTGAGATCTGGCAGGCTGTGAGTGCTCACAATGCAGGGTGGGGCGAGGGAGGTCAGAACACTGACCCTGCCCTGCATAGCCATCCCCGGGAGCCCCCAGAGGCTGCTAAGTGGCACTTAGTCTCATTTGCCCCCTCTCTAAGCTGATGGCTGACCATCTGGACCCCTCGGGGGTACAGTGGGGGTGGAGGCCACCAGATGGGCACCGGACTCAGAGGAGCGTGAAGGAAGGGACTGGGGAAATCTGCGCGCACACCCCCTCTGCTTCCTGGGGTGCAGAGCTGGTCTGGCAAACCCAAGGCTGGAGACCAAACTGCTCTTGCTGCTCTCCAGATGTGCTGAGCCAGTGTCTCTGCCTGGGGCCTCAGCTGTCTGCTTCCCTTCACCCTGAACTTTCTCCTCTTGAAACCACACATCCCTCTTTGTCTTCACAGTCTATTCAGGGCATCTTCCCTGGCCACCCTGTCTATAGCCCCTCCCATCCCCCCGGTCTCTCTCCAGCTCCTTTCCTGCTTCGTTTCCTTGAGGGCAATCACAACCACCCAACTTCATATGAAATGCACGTGTCTGCGGCTGGTGCCCACTGAGAATGGATCTGCATGCCCACACAGCCATTGCTTTGCTTGCTGCTCAACTCTGGAGCTTAGAACAAGGCCCAGCACATAGTAGGTTCTATACCGATGCTTGCTGGGAGAACGAGATTCTCTGATGAGCTGCCTGTCACTGACTGGGATGCAGGGCAGCAAGGAACCCATCAACAAGGTGTCCAAGAGGACACTGGATGGCCACTGGAGAGGGTTCCTGGCACTGGGCCCTAGTGGCTCTTGTCCCCTTTCAGCAACATTGCAGAAGAGGACAAAGAGTTTCTGATGAGGAAGTACATATATTATGGAAGCAGCTACAATTCTAAAAGGGGAGCCAGGGAAGACGGTGAAATATTAACTTTCATATTTATGTCATTAAGAAACACAGCACCACACCCCTGGCACCCCTGTACATCATTCCATCTTTCTGGGGTCCCGAGGTCCCCCTGTGAGTGGAGGAGGTTGGGTCCCCAAGGCCCTCACACTAATTAGTCTCTGCTGTCCAACTTGTTTGTTCTGCAGCCAGAAAGAAAATGCAGGTTTTCAGGGACACTGTGTACCTGTCTATCTAAGCACGTGCCTGGGTTTGAGTATGTGCATGTTAACTCACATGCCACCTGCACTTCAGCCCTGAGCTGGGGCCACTGCACATCGTGGAGCTTGACATGAGCTTGGGGAGAAGCAGCTGCCTGAAGCCTGCATGAAGGAAGGTTAGGCAGGTTGGTGGGATCAACACAAAAACTAGACAGAGATCAGGCCAGGCCCAAAGGCAGTGAGGGGCGAATGAAGAGAGGGGCTTCAGAGATGAGTTGGGTGGAAGTGACTATTTGGACCCACCTTGGACACACTCATACAAAGAAGTTGCCTGTAACCTTCACTTTGATCGGGGAGTGGGTACATGCAAACACACCCACCCACGCGCATGCACACACAGGATCTGGCATGTGTGTTCATCCCTCCGCCAGGCAGGGTGCCCACTGCAGCCCCTGGCATGGTTCTGAACCCATCCTGACTCTGCTCCCAGACCCAAGCCCTTCCTCCCACCAGCTTTCCTTCAAACCGCACAGGCTTGGTCCTGTCTTCCGTGGGTGGCTCTGCTCTGTCTCGGGCCTCAGGAAGCACCTGAATGCTTGGTCCCTGGTCCCTGTTGTCATCTTCTGTAGAAAAGACTTCTCTGGCTCAGGATCAGGTGTTATGGGCTGCATTTTGTCCCCTAGTTCATATATTGAAGTCCTAATGCCCAGTGTCTCAGAATGTGACGGTTGGGAGCTAGGGTCGCTACAGGGAGAATGAAGTTAGAAGGAGGCTGTCGGGGCCCTTACAGCAGGGTAGCTGGCATCCTTATACAGACAGAGCAGGACACAGGTAGGCGCAGAGAAAACGGGTTGAGGCAGAAGAGACAAAAGGCAGGAAGAAAGCCCTGTGCAGGAAGGATGCTGCTGTGCCGGGGCCTTAGGTTTCTGGCCTCCAGAACTGTGAGAGATGCATTCCAACTGCCTAAGCCAGTGGAATGGTGGCACTCAGCCATGGCAGCCCCCACAAATTAATACACAGAGATTGGCTATCTCTGCCCCTCACTGCTTCAGTTTCCCCAGGAAGAGCGGAAGCACCATAGAGGGGAGGAAGAGCTGCAGAGCTCATCCTTGCAGATAGGGTGGTAATGGTGATGGAGCTGTTCCTCGCCCTCCCCACACCCCAAACCCCAGATGGACTATGCCTAGCAAGTGACCCTTCCCACAGGGACTGGACCAGCTCCATGCAGCCCACCAATGAAAGAGATACGAAAGAGACAGGACTAGCACGAGCCCTCGAAAGGGCATCTAATCCACCAGAACCTAAGAGAAGACTTGCATGAAAGGGTGGGGCCCAGGCTTGGCCTCATCCCTGCAACTCCTCTAAGAGTGCCTCGCCAGCCCAACCTCTCTCCATTCCCTTCTTCCCTGGCAGCACTGGTGCTGGCGAGGTACAAATGATCGAAGAGCCCCTTCCACCACGGCAAGTATGAGCTTGTTTTTTTTCCCCATTCTTGCCTTTGCAGCAGCATCCTGGGATATGGGTTGACAACAGAGATGGACCAGTTATGCATCGTGCAAGGTGTGGCACACAAGAGGCTCTACCAATGTCACTTCTGCCTCTCTATTAGCCCCAGGTACCTGGACAGGGCAAGTGCATGGACACAGTCTCATCCTCTTTCATCTCAGGTTGGCCATAAGGAGGTGGGGGCCACCCCCAGATGGCCCTTCTCCAGATTCAGAGGTCACTACCTGCTCCTGTTGAGTGCACAAATGAATCTCTTGGAGGAGACTAAGGCTGGTATGTGTGAGGGGGTGTCTCTAGCTACCTCCTGGCTCTAATCAAAATCAGATGCCTCCTGCTTATGCCTCTAATTGTCCCCAAATTAAAACTAATCACTTGCAAATCAGAAAAAAAATGTCATTAGCTTTGGTGCATTTGAGGCTGAGGGGCTCAGCAGGGCATGGCAGCAAGGCTCAAGGGTGCTGGGCTGCATTGTGAGAGAGCTTAGCCTGCTCACCTGTGTGTGTGTGTGTGTGTGTGTGTGTGTGTGTGTGCATGTGCACACAGGTATATATGCACACATGCACAACAGGTATTGGTGTTTTGGGATCTTTTAACACTTGCTGCTGAACTCCTCTGAGCACAAGAACCAGCTGGAACAAAGAAAATGACAGCAAAGAAAAGCAAGGGACTGATCCAGGCTGATACTCAGAATTTCCAAGGGACAGTCCTGGAAATCTGTGTGTTTATCTCAGGCATTGCTATCACCATAGAAGGTTGGGAAACAATGCCAAGCAGGAAGGGCTGGTGAAGGTGCTAGAGATGTTGCAACTCACAGTGTAAAGACAGCACTGTTGACAGTAAGAGATAGGAACCCAGAGTCTACAGCAATATCTGGGCCATTGAGATCTCAGGAAAGTCTTCTGTGTCAAATCTATGAATGAATGAATGAATGAATGAATGAATGAATGGATGGATGAATGAATCAATGAATCAATGAATCAATGAATGAATGAAACAATGAATGAATGAATGAATGAATGAATGAATGAATGAATGAATGAATGGTAGGCGCAAGAGCCATGATAATTCAGGTGTGAGAGCCTTAGTGGTCATGTAGTTTATGATCAAGAGGCCAGAGGTAGCTATGTCAGTGAATCTTCTTCAAGTCAGACTTGGAGGGCCACAGGAGTTGTATGACCTAAGAGTGCACGATGGACTGACCCTGGGGACACACTCCTGTCCCCACAGATCCACAGTGGAGGAAGTGGAAACCAAAGAGGCATAGAAAAGGGCTGTGACGTGGGAGGAGGGAGGCCTGCTTCTCCTTGGCTGGCCGGTAGGTCCAACCTGGTGCATCGTTTGTTTCCTACTTCCCCGGAGGTAGTAGTATCAAGGACCTGTTCTTGGGAGCAGAACATTGTCATAAGAAAAACCTAGGCCTTGGAAAAAAACATGACTTTTAAAAAAATGGGCAGTATGAGGGGCTAACAAATGCTTAAAGAAATGAGTCACTGACTTGTCCCACTGGTAAAGAGTTGACCGGGAGAACGTTCGAAAAGCAATTTACAAATAGGCATGAAACGCAGCCTTGAAAATGTTCATGCTCCTTAACCTAGCAAATCTCTCTTAGGGAATCCAGTGAGCAGGAACCTGCTCAAGGATTTACATGCAGAGATGTTTGCTGAGATGTTATGCCCAATTGTGAAAAATTAGAAACAGCCTAAAATGCCTAAAAGTAGGGTTGGGCTACGTAAATGCAAACACGCAGGAATGGATACAGGTGTCCATTATAGATCAAGTTTTCCAAGAAACTATTAGTCAGATGGAGAAACACCAAAAAGAGTGAGCCGATAAGGGAGGCGCAGCGTGGCTGGAGGCGCAGTGCTAGTTTTATATGAAGAGATGTGGATGCCAGCAAGAAATGCATCAAAATGCTGATGGTAGCTTTCTCTGGGGGTAGGGATTAGGGGTGATTGTTAGTTTTTATTTGATGCTTTTCTGTATTTTTCACTTGCCTGCAATGAACATGCATTGCTTTTAAAATTTGAAGAAAAACAATAAATGCCTTTAAAAATGAAGAAATGTGTTGGAAGCTGTTCCAAGAATGAAAATAAAGGAAAAAAAAAAAAAAAAGACAAGAACTTGTGTGTGTTTGGAGTCATTCAAGCTCGTATTTAAGTCCCAGCTTTGTGATATCTTCTAGCTGTGTGATCTTAGGAAAATGACTTAATCTCTCTGAGCGTTGATTTCTGTCACCATAAAGTGAGGATTGAAGAACCTAGTTCATAAAGTTGTCGTGGTTAATTAAATAAACAAACTGTTTGGCCGTCCCTGGTACAGTTGACGCTCAGGGTTCATTTGTTCCTTCTCTAACTCATTCATTCAACACGTGTTGGTTATTCAATTCTGAGAGGAGGGAAGTGCTGACCTGTTTTTCTCCAGCACTTGGTGCACTGTCTGGCTGTTGGCAGGTCCTTTGTCAACATCTGTTATAGCAAACAGGACAAGTAAGAGATGACAGGCACACAAAGCGGTGTCCCAAGGGTCTTGGAAGAGTTATAGAAGCTGGAAGAAGCGCTAGCAGCTGGGCCTAGCAGCCAGCTCTGTAAAGTTGGCCACTGGCCTGCTATATGAGCTGGGGCAGGCCCCCTCCCCTCTCTGGGTCTCAGGCTCCTCACCTGGGAGAAGAGGATAGTGCCTGTCTTGATGTCACACGGTGACCTAGGAGTGAGCTGGGGTCATGTGTGCGCATAGTCCTGTGGCTTCTGACCAAGTGGAGGTGGTTGGATCAAAGCAGGTGACAGCTGGGCCACCCCCTCCCCACTAGAACAAGGACTCTGCTTCAGCATAGTATCTTGAGCAACCTGCCCAGCTGGGGAGCAAGCAGGGCTCAGATCTAGCCTTGCCCTGCCCAGCTCTCCATGTCCAGTGTGGGGCTGCTTCTGGGGTTGTCTGACTGCAGAGATGCGCTCCCTGTGGGCGTGTCCCCACTCAAGGCTGGAGCACAGTGAGCCATCCTGGGATGGGGGTAGAGGCCCAGAGTAGGGGGAGAGGAAAGGATGCCTCCCAGAGGTCTTGGGAAGAGAGAGAGAGAGAGAGAGAGAGAGAGAGAGAGAGAGAGAGACAGAGACAGAGACAGAGACAGACAGAGACTGAGACAGAGACAGAAGAGAGACAGAGACAGAGACAGAGAGACAGAGACAGAGAGAAATAGAGATAGAGAGAGACAGAGACAGAGACAGAGAGACAGAGATAGAGACAGAGACAGAGAGACAGAGACAGGCAGACAGAGACAGACAGACAGAGACAGACAGAGAAATAGACAGAGACAGAGAGACAGATAGAGACAGAGAGACAGAGGGAGACAGAGACACAGAGAGAGAGGCAGACAGATAGAGACAGATGGAGACAGACAGAGAAGTAGACAGAGACAGAGACAGAGACAGAGACAGAGAGAGACAGAGACAGAGACAGAGGGAGACGGAGACAGAGACAGAGAGGGGTGCCTCGCGTGGAGCTATGGATCCCATTTCTGGGCACTCCTCAGGGCAGGCTGTCTTCTTCCACAGACTCTTCTGACCTTCATCCTGCCAGCAGGATGTGTGTGCTGGTGGTTTGGCTGGATGAGGACTCGTGGCCATGAATTCTTCCTAGCTGACTGCATGGACTTCTCCCATGGTGACAGTGATGGGTGGAAGGAAGGCCA
Source organism: Octodon degus (assembly GCF_000260255.1). Taxonomy (NCBI): domain Eukaryota; kingdom Metazoa; phylum Chordata; class Mammalia; order Rodentia; family Octodontidae; genus Octodon; species Octodon degus. The sequence continues at coordinate 10,876,991 of NW_004524648.1, read as the reverse complement.
CCAAGCTCCAGCTACCCAGAGCCCCCTGGGGGCCCTGGCTCACCCCCTGGTAGGCTGCGAGGCCTGTCCTCTGCCCCCCCCCCCACGCTGGCTGGAGTCCAGGACAGAAGTCAGGCAGTCGGGGGGAGGGGGGCAGGGCCCCTCCCAGACCTCCACGCCGCTCTCTAGCAACTCTCCTTCCTGCTTTCTGCCCTGAAACTCGCACCCCTCAGCTGAAGAAACCTCAGGGTCCCTCTCTGGAATTGTAGAGGAGGAAACGGGTCAGGAAGGTAGGAGTCAGACTGGCCCTGCCATTTACCAGTTGTGTGATCGTGGGCAGGTGACTTCACATTGTTCCACCATGGCTTCCTAGATGGTAAAATGGGGTGAAAGAACACCTCTTTCCATGGGTTGTTTTTGGAATGAACTGCCTGAACTGCCTGTGCTATGAGAGGAGCCTGTGCCTGGCTCCCTGAGAGCCCTCTGTAAAAGTTAAGTATTGTTTGGGTGATTTTGTCATAATCATTAATGAGCCCCCACAATGCCTCTGGAGTCCAGGCCCAAAGACCCTCAAGCCCCATGGCCAAGTCACCCCTCTCCAAATGGAGCCCAGTACTAATCTTCTTGTGCCTGCTGAGGGCAGGGACCCTGATGCTTTCTTTGTCCCTGGCACCTTGCACAGATTCTTTGTCTGTGCTCCTTGCTGAACAGAGAACGGATGAAAGAATGACAGGGTGGCCCTGGGAGGTGGTGTCTGCTAGTGCACGTGCATGCCCGGGTGCACAAACACACACACACACACACACACACACACACACACACAGCCTTCCTTGCAGGCCCCCTTGCCATACTCCTGTCTGGGGCCTCAGCTCTCACTCCTTTTGGTCCCCCAGCCTACAGCTTTCCACCTGACCAGAGGCCACTGCTAGGCTGACGGAATGAGTGAGAGTTAGAGGAGGAGCCGCGCAGAGCTGGAGCCTGGACATCCGACGGAGAGGACAAGCAGCTCAAATAGCCTGAGAGCCTGCACTGCTCCCTGAGAGCCCAGAGGTAGGTCAAGGGCAGGCTGTTCTTGGACTCCTTGTCTTGCTTCTGGGGACACCAGAAGACTGGGAAGGAAGACTCCCACAGTTCTTGCAGTGCCATATCAGAACCCAGTTTTCACTTCCCAGCCTCCAGATGGTTCTAGTGACACCTGGCCATGACCTAGAGTCAGCCACCGGTCAGAAAGCAACCCATAGGAAGCTCGAGGAAGGCTTCCCAGTCCCAGGAGACTGGAGGGGCCAGGGCCCTTCCTCTGCAGTCTCCATGCTATAGGGCTCTGTAAGCCACAGCAGGTGGGGGCAGGGAGAACGGTGGCAAGGGATGAGATGATGTGGAGCTCAGGGCCTATAACATATACAGCTCCAGTTGTCCCTGGGCCCAAGGTCCCAACGCAGGAGGATGTAGAGACAGGAGGCCTGTGCTTCAAGGAGAGGTCCAGGCAGTGGTAGGTGTCAGCTGAGGGACAGAAGCCTGCTCCCCAGCCCAAGGCCTGGCTCTGGGAGGGCCCCTGGGGTGTGCCACCAGTGCAAGTGCTCAGCAGCAGGGCCTCTAGCAGCCCCCTGGAGACCAGGAGGCTGGCATCACCAGTCCAGCAGTACTCATCTCTGGAACAGCTCTCTTATTTCTGGAAATTTGGAGACACCTCCCCTTTGCCCCAGCAACAACCTTCAGGGGTGCAGCTTTGCCTCTCATCCTCTGCCTGCCTGGTTGTAATGGATCTGACCCTGGCTGCCTTTAGGATGGGGCGGGGTGAGGTCCCCCCCCGCCCCCCCCCCAGTCTGGAGTCAGCCCGCATGTGGGTCTGGAGAAATAAGTGATCTGTGGCCATAGACCTTTGTTCCTACGTGTCCCCAGCAGCCACTGCCTCTGCCAAGCCAGGCCTCTCAAGGTGGGGGTCCCTATCAAGCCTGCATATGTGGTGCCCCACCTCTACCCCAATACCCTATATCCTGTGCCCCGATGGGTTTCCCGATTTCCTTAGGGATTCTGGGAAGACTGCGACGAAGGCAGAGGAATTGCTCCTGGAAGGCCTTTTGGAGACAGAGGGGGTGGCCAGCCCCCATTATCAGCTGACAAATGCCAAGAACTGAGGGCAGAAAAGAGGGTGCTCAGCAGCTGTGGGGTGAGCTCCCTGGGACAAGTAGCGGGAGGACGTCTGCATCCCCCCATGGTCACCTTAGGCTGGAACTTCCACCTGAAGGGCCTGGAGCCCTGAAGCGCTCTGCAGCCTACCCAGCCCAACAGTGCTTCTTAGGTTCAGGCCTAAGGCTCTGTGGGAGGGAAAAAGAGGGAACTAAACAAGAAAGAAGAGTGGAGTAGGGATGTAGGGCAGCCAGAGGGAGAGGAAGGCTCCTACACAGAACTCAGGAGGTGAGCAGAGAGGAGGGAAAGCTGTCCAGGGGGTGGCCGCCCAAGGGCTGCAGAAGAGGAAGAGAGGGGAGCAGGCAGGGCCAGGCAGAGACTGGAAGGGCCAGGCAGCAGGAGCACGGGGGAGGGGTACTGGAGTTACACTAAATGACTAATGTGCATTATCCTAATTATAGCGGAGCAAGCTGAGCCTTCCCACTGGCGCAGCCGCCTGCATCTCCTAATAAACAATTAGCCCGCAAACAACAGAAAAGGAAAGTGTGTGTGTGTGCTTGTGTGTGTGTGTGTGTGTGTGTGAGAGAGAGAGAGAGAGAGACAGAGAGAGAGAGAGAGAGAGAGAGAGAGAGAGAGAGAGAGAGAGCGCAAGAGCGCACATGCCTGCAGTCAGTGGGGGTGGGCTGGAGCTGGGCCCTGAGGGCAGCACTTGAGGAAAAGCTGGGAGCCATGGGCAGCAGGCACAGGACCCTAGCAGTGTTATGGTGGGCCAGGGAGTGGGCGCAGCCTCCTGAGTGCCGGGCACTGAGCTGAGTGTGCTGCTCACTCTTTCATAATAACTCCCAGGAAACGGCATCTTTATTATTATTATTATTTTTTTTTTTTGCCAGCAAAGGAACAAAAATTCAGAGAGGCTAAGAGGCTTGCCCAGGGCCACATGGCTGGGGTTGGTCTCCATGGACCGTCCTGATCTCCTGCCTTGGTCCCATTTCCTGGGAGTACTGGAGTCTGTCTCCATGTGAGGACTAGGCATCCGGGCTTCCTGCATTGTGTTCCTAGCTTGAGCTAGAGTGGGGCTGATTCTGAAGGTGCTGGCGGTCCACAGTCCATAGTGCGCCTGTGTGTGGATGAGCTCAGGTGCGCTGACTGTGGCACCCCATTTTAAATGAAACCCAAGAAGGAAAGACACTCATTCAGGGACCCAGTAGTCCACCTGCAGGTGGGGCTGGGGACTCCCAGCCCTAGGTGGGGGGGGCTCTGCGAGGCTCCACGGCTGAACATCCCACCACAGCCCTGCTGGGAGCTGCCAGCAGGGAGGTGGAGGAATCTGTGCCTCTCCAGGGCAGAGTGAAGGCACAGCCTGAGCCTATGGGCACCTACATCTGAGCGAGGAGCCACTGTCCTCACCCTTCACCTGCCCCCTGTACAGTGCTCAGGGCTATAGCCTGGTTTTCTGGCTCTGCTCCAGGCTCCCCACCTCCTCAGCACCCTCCTGTGCTGCCCCAGGCTGCAGTGTGTGTACCTTGTGGCCACCTGCAAGCACAGCGTGGGCCTCAGCTTGCATCTGTGGATGGGTAGGGTGACCAACTCCTCTTGGATTTTCTGGGGCTGTGAAAATTCCTTAGTCCTGGGCAAGCAACAATACTTGGCTGACTTAAGATCAAGGCTGTCTCACCCTCTGTCCCACGGTGTGTGGGGACAGGGCCCAAAAAGACTGGAGGGTGCAGGGGTAGCTGAGCCTGGGGGTTGTCCCATATGGGGGCAGGGTTGGCTGTCCCTGAAGGACCTGCCTGTCTGCGGGGTGGGAGAGTCTCGGGTAATGGGTACTAGCCTTGGTGAACCCCAGTTTCAAAAGGGGGCCAAGAAACCCACATATTCCCAGTGGCTGTGGAGGGTAAGTATGGGGTCCACGCTCGTACTACTAGACCCTCTCTACTGGTTCCTTCCTGCCCTGGTCAGGCCTCCACACCCAGGCTCGGCAGCACCTAGCAGACGCATCCTGGGCATTTCTAATGGACTGCCAAATGGTCTCAGATCACCTGCTTCAGATACAAAGACAAAGGTCCAGGGAGGAGAAAAACCACCCAGGGTCTCACAGCCTTGTCTCCTTCCCCCTGCTGCCTCCTTGTTGCCCTTCTTTCTGCTTTGAGAGTCACTTACTGTCCTGCTTCCTGGCTTGTCCCATATTAGGAGCATTTCTTGCACCCACCTGCTCTTCCGTCCTCTCCTCCCACCCCCTAACCTGAACCCCAAGCATCTCCAGCCAGGTGCTCTTTGCCCCTGTGCTTCTGTCCATGCTATTCCATCTGCTCTGCTCCCCACACTCGCTGCCTGGGTGGTGCCACCTCTGCCCAACTGTTCCCAGATGCTTCCTCCAGTCCGAGGCCTTCCTCGACCACCCAAATCTGGATTAGCCCCGGCATCTCACGTTAGCCGAACACACCCATCCCTCTGGGCTTCCGGCCTGCAATGGGGGCCCTGCTGAGGGCAGGAACTGACCAGGCCTGTCCCCGTGTGAGAGGAGTGCAACCGATGCTCAAAGACATTCAGCAAATAAATATTTATTCAAACCTCTCTTCAAAGCCCCTGCTGGGAGCTGCCAGGGAGACAGAGATAAAGAAGATAGTTTCTGCCCTTAAGGAATTTGCTGGCTAACAGGGAGACCAGACAAGTACATAAATAACCACTAAAAGGTGGGAAGTGCTGTGAGCCTTCCCAAAGTGCATGGCTCCCTGGTGCTCTAAGAGGAGCTGCTGCCCACGCAAGATGCCTGTGTGTTCAGAGCAGGAGGCCGCGAGCACAGGGTCTGGCAGAATGGGTGGAGACTGGCAGCAGTGCAGGTGGGAACAGGGCAGTGAGTGGGGCTGGAGGCAACAGGCAGCTCTGGCCCGAGTGGCAAGTAACAGGGAAACTGGGCAATGGGACGGGATGGGCAGGCAGGAGGGCAAAGGCTCTGAATGCCCTGCTGAGCAGCCTGTGTTTATTCTGAAACCTATTCCTTGGAACCCTAAGTCTCTGTGGGAGAACCCCAGGTCCCAGGGCAGCTTTGTCTTTGTGGAAGTTCACATAGACTATTGTCTGATTACTGGATTCTATGTCTGTAAGTTTGCCCACTGGTCCCCAGCAATGGAGAGCTGCTAGGGCTCTTGCGTGGGGGCCTCGCAGCTCGAGCAGGTGCTTCCCCCCATTCTGCATGCTCTCACACAGCAGGGCAAAGGCTGGATGACAACAAAGCTACAGCTCCAAGGGGCTGGCATATAGCTTGAGAAGCAAGTGCTCCAATTAATTTCCTGAGCTACGTTATTGCAACAGCCTGTCAGCCTGGCTAGTCTCTCTGAGGAGGAGGGACAGCTCCCTGCCCAGGGCTCTGCGCCACAGCAGTAGGTAAAGGCACACCTCCTTGCTCACCAACAACTTTCCTGCTGACAGGTGAATTCCTATATCCCCTTCTTCCTCCACCCAATACTCCTCCTTTTTCTTCTTCTACCTCACTGCCTCTCCGGGCCTTGCCCCAGCTCCTCCTGTGAGGGACACGTAGAGCACAGGTGGCCACAGGCACGACTCCCTGAATTCCCACAACATGGTTCCTCACTTCTGCTTAAAGCAAATCACCCAAGGTTTTGTTAAAGGATTCTACAATTCCGCCTCCTCCTGGAAGCCTGTCCCGATTGCATAGAGGCAGGTGGTTATGATTCTTTTCTCTCTTGTGCCTGGAAGTCTAGGGTGAGAATGATTCATGGATCTGGGCCCCAACTCCAGGGAAGAAGAGAGCCTACATGATTCAGGACATCAGCAGTGAGGGCTGGACAGGAGGCAGGGGCCTTCTACGTCCTGTCCTTACCACCCACCCCATGCTGACCCCGAACATCAGTGCGAGTCTTCAACTAGCCACGCATGCGAGTCCTTACAGCCCTCAAATTCTGGAAGAGGCCAGAGAACACAAGATGACTTCCTCTTCAATACCAAGGCCGCTGCTCCCCTGGCAGGGTAACTCTGATGTGCTCTGAAATGACCAGCTGGGACTTGCTGCCGAACACCTCTGGCCCTCAGTTCTGAGGGGAAGAGACAGGAGATCAGAAAACAATGTTGGTTCCAGGGATTCACTGTGCTCTCCTGCTTGTGGTCAGGTCAGAAGTTACTGCCTTGAATGAGGGCTGTTAAGCGGTCATTCCATCTGGGATGCACCATTGTCAACAAGGTTAAGATAGCAGAGTGTGCACCAAGCACATGGTGACGTCAAGGGCCTTGCGTTCTCCACCTTCCTTCCTCCCACCTGGGATGTATCCCCAGTCTCAGCTCAACTCAGAAGGACCCTGCCTCTCTGTGTGTGGGAGAATTCAAACACAGCACCAAGTCATGCCTCAGGGAACAGAGATAATGTGACAAAAGAAGATAGATAGATTTGATTTTAGTCCTCAGTTCCTGACACCCTTGGAATTTCTGAATGATGAAGGTGAGGATCTCAAGGATCCTTTGAGATTCATAATTAGCCACTCTTTGAACACATCTGATATTTTGCTAATGAGGTGACCGAGAGGATGGACTGGTTGCTGGGGAAATCAACCTTGGGAACATCAGGGGCCAAGTCAGGGGCTGGAGAGTGTTGATTACCAATGACCAATGATTCAACCAGCCATGCTCATGTAAAGTAACTTCTATAAAATCCCTCAACTGGGAGAAAACATTCTCTCAGGCTTTCACACAGAGCAAATTGGTCAAGCAATGGCCGTGATTCATCCACATGGCTGACACTGACAAAGGATCTACAAAGTGCAGTACAGGATTTCAGGCTAAATCTTGAGGAGATTTGACTGAGCTTGTCAGATACAAAAGTTACATTTCTTGTTATACAGGTCTTGCTTTATCTTGGTCTTAACCATCCAGCAGAAAAGTATAATAACGAGGTATGAAAAGTAAAGCCATATTAATATGCTGAGCTGTAAAGGGCTCAAGTCAACAGCTTCTGACATTGCCAGTCCTATGGATAACCCACTACTGTTATGGACTACTGAAGTATATTGTATTATTTTGCTGAATTCATGCAAGTACAATATTTAAATGACAATGGAATACCCATCTCTGGCAAAACCAAACAAAAAAAGGGGATACAAATGAAGGACCATTTTGTAGTAAAAATATATATATATTATATATATATATAATATATATATATATATCTGTATATCTGTATATACAAAATAGCATAGATATATAGCTACTTTCTCTTAATGAGAAGAAAGATTTGTACTATAGTGTTTGGATAGGATATCATGTCTGCATCTTGTACTATGAATGATCACTACAAAGACAATAATATGCAATGTATTAATTATTGAAACTGTCCTATTAATCGGTCTTGAAACTTTCTCATTGCTATTTGTTTCTCAATAAAATTAAAAAAATCCCTCAACTGTAGGAGCTGCTTTGCTGCAGGTCCTGCATGAAAGTGGTGCATCTCAAAGTCCACGGGAACAGAAACACCTGTGCTTGTGACCCTCCTGAGTCTCACCTCTTGTGCCTCTTCACCAGCCAGGTTCCTTTTGTCATGCCCTTAACAATGTGTGAGTCATAGTAAGCGGCATCTCGCTGAGTACTTGGAGCTCTTGTCTCCAATTATTAAACCTGAGGAGAGCCTTACGGTAGCTAAGTTAGTCAGAAGCTTGTGTGTGTGGGCATTCCTCACTTGTACCTGGCATGGGTGTGTGAGGTCTACATGAACTCTGAACAATTAGTCCCAGAACTGAACCCAGCTGTAGGACACTCTTCCGGTGTCTGCAGAAAACTGGAGAATTCTTCAGTGTGTGTGTGTGTGTGTGTGTGTGTGTGTGTGTGTGTGTGTGTGTATGTGTAAGCCACACCTGATGTCAGACTGTTATCTCCTAAGTAAGGCATTATTTTGTTGCTCTGGGAAGACAGGGAGCTTCCAGGACAATGTCTTCCCTGCCTTTTATCTACCTGAGCATTGTCATCCCATGCCCACCTTACTTTGTTCTTGCTTGACTTCCCCCTGGGTTACACAGACCCCTTGAGGTGGACAGGGGCTACCGTCTTGCTGCCTCCAGTCCCCAGAGGACATACTGGAAGTAGGACTTTCTTAAGTATTGGTTAAACTCAATCAGCAAATGGAATTTAGGGAAATAGAATTAAAAAATGAGCTGGTAAGAGCTGGGCATTCAGAGCTGCTCAGAAATGGAAAGGTCCACTCAAAGATAGTGAGCTCCCTGTCCCTGGAAGGATCCCATCCACTCAAAGCTGACTGATCCCCTGGGGGAGTCTACGAAAGGGGCCTCTGTATGGGCAGGGGGTGGATGTGGATGACTTCCCACTTAGGACAGTCTGTAGGGCCACTGCTCTCAGACATTCCAAGTGGAAGAGAGAAGGAAAGGAGGGACACAAGAAGGAAGACTGGGTGGGGGAGAGTGGGAGACGGCGAGTGAGGCAAGGGGTTTGGCACTTCATGTGGTGGGCAGGCACAGCCAAGGAAGGGATGGCATTGGAGCTGAAAGACTCCAGCAGCCACGCCTCTGCTCACAAGGTCATGGGACCAGGGTGGCCATAGATTCGGTCTGGAATGCTCCCTAGGGCCCACTGATTAAAGGCTTGGTTCCCAGATTAGTGTTATTGGGAAGTAATAGAAGCTTCAAGGGCTGGGGCCAATAGGAGGTCTCAGGTCCCTATGAAACCTCAAGGGGGAATAACAGGGCCTTAACCTCTTCACCTTCCTCCTTTGCTTTCTGGTCATGTGGGGAGGAGTTTTGATCCATGTGCTTCTGCCATGAGGTTCAGTCACCTGAATACAAGCCTAACCACTGGACAGGTCACTCTACAACTGTAAGCCAAAAACCCTTTCTCTTTCTCAGTTAATTCTCTCAGTATTTGGTATAGTGGATGGGAAGTTGACAGACACAGGAGTAGGACATTACCCTCAGCCCCAGCTGGCCCTGGCTTCCCTGGGGGGGCACCCAGCAGGAGCTGACCTGAGCACCCATTTCCTGGTAGCTGGGCCTCTGGCTGTCCTAGAGGGAGGGCAAGGCAGAGCTGAGTGGTGGGATAGACTTAGAACTCCAAGCACACGTGAGTGTTCCATGTCATTTCTGTTCCTGTGGCTTCTGCCATCTTTTCTAGTTCTGATCTCTGAGTTGTCCTGTTCCTGGGCAGTAAGTGAACCATCGGTTCCGATTCTTCAGTCCTTGGGCTGGTACTGTTCTGCCACACCCTGGTGAAAGTCCCTGACTTTGGTCCTCAGGTCCCACCTACAGGTTGGCAATGTGCACACACCCTTTGACCTTTTCTCCAAGGGACAAATGCATCTCACACAGGACCCAGTGCAGAGAGGATGGAAGGAAGGTGGACAGACTGGGGCTGCCCAGCCAAGGGAGTCCTAGATCAGCCAGGCCCAATGATTCAGGCCTTGGAATGGGGAGAACGGTATGTGGTAATAGCTAGTAAATATTTCTTAGATGTCTGGAATCCAGGTGCCGATAGGGGATTCTGAAGGGCCACCCTGGCTCTTCCCAGGTCACAGCTCCAGGGCACCTCAGGCAGCCCTCTGTGTCAGCCTGAAGGCCTGCCCTAGATGCCAAGGGAAGACTTCCACAGGAGTGGGCCTCAAGGGGGCTACCCCACCCACCAGACTCAGAAGTGGATTTGACTTTATTCCAAAGGGAACTCCTTGCAGGGCCAAGCCTTGAAGCACACATAGTGCTGAATGGGCCTAGCTTTGCACGTCCCATGACTCATGCTCTGAGAGCCTCCGCGGCCTGTGTGACCTGTTGGTTGGGACCTGTGCCCGCTCACTTCGGACTTCATGGCTGATTACATGAGGAAATATGAGCAGCTCTTCAGACATCAGAGGGCGGCGAGGTCTCTCTCAGTGTGGCCGTGAGCTGCAGTCTCAGTGCAGTCCAGTGACCTGAGCAGTCTGGCACCAGCCAGGTCTCTGCAGCCCGGGCCTGCGGTTTAGCTGCTGGACTCGCAGGAGTCTGCTTTCAAAGCCCAGTCCTGCCTCTTCCCAGCTGTGTGACCTCACACATGTTTCTTCACCTTGCTGAGCCTCGGCCACTTGTCCTTTCAAGTGCTGACCATGGTGCCATCTAGCTCCCAGGGTGGGTGTGAGGATGCAATCGGGGTGCTTTAGATACAGCCTGGCACAGAAAAGCATCCAGTAATGTGTGCAGCAGTGGATGACACATTATTCTCCTTAGGCTTTGGCTTTCTCTTCTCAGAGTGCGTTCATTTCGTCATTCTTCCCTTTGAGGGCTGTGTGCCCGTGGGGCACTGAGATCACAAGTGGTCCTGAAAGGAAACAGGCAAGGAGCTCGCAGCACTGCTGAGAGAGGGCAGAGGAGGGTGACGGTCCCACCCAGGACTCAGCAGATCCTCCCTGGGGACTCTGAGCAGGAACTGACCAAAGGCCAGGGGACAAGTGGGCAATAACCTGGGACTCCAAGACTCAGTGCGCTCCAGTGCCAGAGGTCACCCTCATGAGCTGCAGCACAGCATTTGGGGAAAGGGTGGAGGAGTGACGGTGACACAGGAGAACGTGCAGGCTTTTTGAGAGCCTCAATCTTCCTCCTCAGGGACAAGGGAGGCTGAAGCTGGTGCCGGGGGAGGGATAGCGGTGATGGGGTTAGAGTTTTTGGGAAAGAGCTCACTTGCAGTGTGGCCTGCAGAGCGAGAGGGTGCAGAGTAGATATTCAGTGTGGTTGTCATGGTCCAAGGGCAGGAAGAGGGAGGACCCTTCCCGAGAGCACAGACTCAGCTGTCTGCCTGAGCTTGGTCCAGCTCCATGCTGACCAGCACTGTGTGTGTGTGGCCTTGGCCAAGTCACTAGGGACTGCCAAGCGGTGCTGTTATGAGGATGCCATGAGTGACATGTGCCTTAGAGTGAGGCCAGAACTGGGTATGGGATCTCTGCAGTAGATACTGTGTCAATGGGCTTCTAGACGTCTGGTGTATTGGCCTGGTATGTGGAGGAAGGGGACAGAAAGGTGCATAGGATGATGGGCAGGTTTCCATTTGGTCTCTAGTGGAAGGAGAAGCAGCTCCACTGGGAGACAGGGGGGACGGGGTGAAGGCAGACCAGGCCTGGCTTGGGGAGGGACAGGGCTGAGGCTTTGGCTGGTAACTGCGGTGGGAAACCTGCGGGTAGGTGGCCAGCTACAGCTCAGGGTTCCGGGGCAGCTGAGAAGCTCAAGGGAGGGGGACCCCAGGGTGCATTCCTGAGAGCAGTATGTATTGCAAAGTGCTGCAGTGGGGCTAAGAAGGCAGCGCAGGGGTCTAGGACAGCCAAGGGAGGAGCTGGCAGGAGAAAGACTGTGCTACCGGCCACACACAGGTCAGGAGCAGCCTAGGAGTCCAGACCAAGGTCCACATCACACTGGGTCTCACTGCACTCTGCAGGCCTGATTGCTGCACAGGAACAACTGCAGGTCCCTCCCTTTCCTGGCACCTGACTGCATGGGGCTTTATTCAGTGATGACCAGGAAAGTGACTCAGCTGAGCCTGGCACTCGTCAGCTGCAGCCGTAGAACACTCTGCACGGTACGCTGGACGGGTGAGTCCTCTCCCAGCTGAGAAGGACAGCCTCCACTCCAGGCTGTGGGTGGCCTGTGACTGCCAACCTGAACCTCCTGCCCTGAGACCCTGATGCCCATGGCTGGGACATGTGCGGTCACGTGCATCTAGGGTGGAACACAGGCTTGGCCTTGAAGACAGGCACCTGCAGGTGAGGTCCTGCCGCTGTCACCATTCTGCAGCCTGACCTTTGCTTTGATTCTGTACTCAGTGAGCCTAGATGCAGCCACCAAGATATCCACGCATCACCCAACCCTGGGAGACTGCCCAAACCAGGTAGTGGAGCCTAGGCAGGGACCCTGCTTATGGGAAAGTCTCCTAGGAGCACATACCACTGCCAGCCAAGTGCAGCTGGCTCTGGTGCTTGGCCTTTCCAGGGAGACTTCCAAGAGGTGACTCACATCTTCCTGCATAGTGACAGCCCACTGGGAAGCCCCCAACCTGTGGGGTTCAGAAGGGCAGTTCAACTAATTCCATGCATGGTGAGTACTGACCCCACTGCGCAACGATCCCAGATTTTCTCCTCAGAAACCACAGACCTTCCTCCTTGAACCCACCACATTGGGCGAGGCCCTCCCTCTGCCAGACTAGCTCCTTGGGATCACATCATGGATGCTGGGAATGGAGGGGTGCTTTGTTTCCTAGGCTCTTCTCCCAGGACCACTCTTCAAATGGGATAGCTGTGGAATCCCATGCCAGCCTTCCTCTTAGCTCCTGTAGCACTGGAGGCAGGTACACGGAGGTTTAGAGATGTGCAGGGCCTGCTGTGAACTCACTAGAGTGGACAGGGCTGAGTGTCTGTCTGGGCTGTCATCAGTGAGCTAGGCCACTGCAGGGGCTTCTCACTATGTCCCCAGGCCAGGAGACACTAGGCTCTGGCCACTCTGACTATTGGGCCTTGGAAGCTTCAAGGTAGCACTGTTCTCCTTCAAGAAGTCTGGGAGGCCAGGCAAAGGCAACTGGCTTCTCGCTGGAATATAATTTTTGTCCCTTCTTTTTTTTTTTTTCTGGTGCAAGGTGAATCCTGATAGGTGAGGGAAGTGGTTTTCAAACTGTCTTTCCTGGAACTCCCAGGGGGCTGTGACAGAGCACAGGAAACTGTAGAGGCCAAATGGTACCAACCATGGAGCACTGGAGCCCGTGTCCAAATGCTGGGCTCAGATCCCTTTCCTCCTGTTAACCCGGAGAAGCCTTTTCCCCAGGAGCCCCAATCACTCCTTTGAGGAATGAGGTCAACCTGACCAGCTGCAGGAGAAGACTACGGAAGCCTTGCGGCAATGGCCGGGTCACAAGGTTCAGGAAGGTCCCTGAGCCTAGGGCTTTGGGGTAGGGGGCAGGAAGAGCAGCCTTGGGCCAGGGGTCAGCTTCCTTCCCTCTGTCCCTCCCAGGCCCCAAAGGGGCCAGAGTCATTACAGAGAAGGAACTTCCAGACAACAAAGACAAATTGGTTTAATTGACCCAAATTAGCGGCAGGGCAGGCCTGGTGGCCCAGCTGCTAGGACATTTAATCACTGTCACCTTGTGTGGCCAGGGACAGCCCCCTTCCCTAAGGCCATCAGGGTCATCTCCCCTTGAATGGCTGACTCACTGGACTCCTTGTGAGCAGGAAGCAGGGCTGGGACTTAGGGGACAAAGACAGCCTTTGGCCAGAGGCCAGAGCTCCCTGCAGAGCTGACAGCCTGGCTTCGGCAGACACAGTCTGGCCTGGGACCTGAAGCTCTTCTTTCAGAGTTCAGTAGTGGTGCTGGGAAACCGAGGGACCCTGGGGCTGACCACGGGACTGTTTGCAGAGGCAGGTTTCCCGGCAGGGTCTACTCCGACTCCAGGACCACTCTGCTCACCTCTTCGTACCCCTCAGCACTGCTGGGGCAAGGGCAGAGACTTCTTGTCCTGAAGAGCACCTAATGCTCGGAGTACTTCGCAGCTCCATCGGGGCCCCCGGCTCTTCTCAGCTCTGCTTCTCCCTGCCCACGGCTCTGCCTGCCCTAGACCCACAAGTCCTTCCATGGCCTCTCCTGGCTGTCTCTGTCAGGCCCTTCTGCCTGACAACTTTCTGCTCTGCCAGCTCTGGGAAGATATCACTGATTCCACCCATGCACCACAGGACACCTTGGGGCAGACCCAAGGGCGGACTCTGCTCGGTTCCATGAAAGCAGTCCCCTCTCCCCTTACACACACACACACACACACACACACAAACACACACATCTTCCCCACAAAAACATACACGCTCTTACAAAACTTACAAAAGTGTTACTTATGAAAAATTCATTGGGATTTGGAAACACATTTCAACATACGTCCCTATAAAGACAACATTACCAACAGTCATCAGTGCTATGTGTTGAATGTCCCTTTCAGAGACATTTGGGGCCAGAAGTATTGGTAGATTTAAAAAAAAATTAGAATACTTGCATACATCTAAGTGGGGGATGGGACACAAGTCTAATCATGAAATTCATTCACGTCTCGTACACAGCTTCCACAGGCAGCTTGAGGACAACGCGTCGCTCTACAGCATTTACAATGTACTTGCATTGTGGCTGTGACCCCTTTCATGAGGTCAGGTGTGGGATTTTCTACTTGTGGTGTGGGATCCCTGCTCAAGAAATTTCAGGGTTCGGAGCATTTCAGGTCTCATTTGTTCAGACCAGGAGTACTCAGCCTCTAGGAGTTAAGAGTATTTGCATTCCCAGGCTAGCCCACCCCACAGACGGTGCCCCTCATCTGTTCTGTCAATATTTATTCTGTCTGTACTATGTATACAAGGGGGACCGGACTGTGGTTCTCAGGACACTTGATTTCTGGGTCTCACAACAAGGGCAAAAATGTTTCCCTCTAAATCACCTACAAATAGGATAAGCCCATTTTCAACATACATTCTTCTTTTTTTCCCCCTCCCAGGCCCTATCCTCTGGCCCTCAGGGTGTCCAAGTCCTCTGGCCACCTGGTCCAGCATTAGAGAACCTCCCATCTCAGGGTCAGGGAGCTTTGCCGAGTGCCCACCGCAGCCATCGTAGCTCAGAAGGTCTGGGGCAGCCCTGCTCTGGCAGAGGGGGCTCTAACTCTGTTTCCCATGGGAATTACTTGGAAAGAAAGAGTCAGGCTGGAGCTCAGACTCCAGGATTACGCGGCAGAGGGCAGCTAAAGCTGAGAGCCACTGCTGCACTAGTCCTCGTGCGTGTTCTCTGTCCCATGCCTGAATCTGCTTAGCACTGACATTCACATCCTCTCCAGATTGCAAGACAGCAGCAGCAGCTCCCCTGCTCTCGCTGTTCATTTTGCATGTGATCATTAATGATGTTTTCAGGCCCTAAAAGCTCAGCATAGAGACCAGCATCACACCAGCGCACCGTCACCGTGAGGACAGGATGGGCTCCGTAGTGACACCACCGCACCACTGGCAGTGGATGGTCAGGGGCCCAGCAGCCTCCATGGTGCCCTGAGGCAAGGCTGGGGTTTCTTTACAGGGGTTCCCAGGACATGCAATCGTGGAGCAATCCATCATCCCTGCTTTGATTCCCCCCACCTGCTCTTGTTGTAGAGAAGCCCACCCACCACAGCTTCACCAGCAGGGGCTGGCTTGGGACAGCCACAGGACCCCCTTTCTCCACTCAGAAAGTTTTTCCTAAGACTTGCAGTGTTCCGGTTGGGTCCTCCCTGTTTCTTCTAGGGACCTCTGTCTATGCCACAACTTACTTGGTAAGTGTGCCCCTAAATTTCTAAGTGTCCGAGAGCAGGTGGCCAGGAGATATGGGCTGGTGGGGACCCTCAGGGGCCCAGAAGCTGTGGCAGAACGTGAGTAGCTGAGTGGAGCTGGGGGCTGAGGCCCTGCTCCCGTAGCGGCTGGGGCTCAGTGGGGGCTGGTCTGGTCTGGCCTCTGCAGCTTCCCATCTTCCCACCCTGGGGGAATCTAACCCCTAACCTGCAGCCCAGGCCCGGCCTGCACTGGCCACAGCTCACACTGCTGCAGGCCCACATCCCAAGTTGGCTGAAGGGAGGTAATTTCACATTTGTAACAATTATTCACTTAATTGGGTTGCAATTAAATCAGAGAGAGAGAGAGAGAGAGAGAGAGAGAGAGAGAGAGAGAGAGAGAGAGAGACAGAGTGAGATCTCGTCATACCTCAGCGAATCAAGGGAGGGCACGGAGGGGGACGAAAGGGTCCTTCTCATTGGGCACTTCCTGCCTGCCTGCAGGGTGGCCCACCTGTGGCCTCCAAGCTTCGCTCTGGCCTCTGGCTCTAACTGGGGGCTGGACTCCATCCCGGGATCCAGGGGTACTGGTGCCCAGGAAGGAGCTAGTTCTATCCTGCAGGGAACCAGAGGCCACAAAGTGTGTGTGGGACTACCCCTGTCAATAGTGCCACCCAGCCCTGCCATGGCACAGCGCCAGTGGTCTCAGGAGGGAAAACACAGGCCAAGCACTCGCCAGCTGGGCCTTGGTGTATGGGGGGCAGGCTGTCTCAAGGGCTTCCGGGATCCCAGGGGAGGTTGGAATTAGTGCGGCCTAGGGGAAGCACACCCATCTCCCTTCTACCAGCAGCTCTGTTTTGATCTGTATCAGAGTATCCATATATATGTATTACAAAAATGTATTATAAATCATATATGTTATGTATTTCTCTAAAACTATTCTTTTGTCAGTAGTACTGAAGATTGAATCCAGGGCCTTGCACATGTTAGGCAAAGTGCTCTACTGCGGAGTTGCTTCCCTGCCCTCCCTTTTAGTTTAATTTGAGATAGGGTCTTGCTAAATTGCGCAGGCTGGCCTTGAACCTGCAATCCTCCTGTCTCAGCCTCCAAGTAGCTGGGATATAGGCACCCCCTCCACCCCATGCCAGACTGGAATTATTTTAGAAAATCATTAATTTCATTCAAGTCTATCAGCTCTCATTCAGGGACAAAGGTCCGGAAGGGCTAATGAACTCTCCCGAGGCCACACCGTGGCCCTGCTAATCCGGGGCTGGATTCCTGGGATGGCGATTGCTTGAGCAGACCTCAGTGGCCAGGCAACTGAAGAATTCTAGGGACAGGAGGTGTGGAGGGGAGAATGACAGCTATTGCAGAGGGCACAGGGGGCCAGGCCAGGACTCCCCGTGGGCACTTCCCTCCCTGGATCTGGGGAGCCCCCACCTCTGGCCCTACACTGAAACAAGGCCAGTGGTCATGATGGTCACAGCTGAGGCTGAGCTTTTGTCTCCAGGTGCAAAAATAAAATACAGTAAAATGAAATATTCTCCCAGGAGATCCCTCAGGGTTCTGGACCCAGGAGCTCCTCCAAGGGGCCAAATCTGCAGAAAGACACATCTGGTTGGTGCTAGCCTCGCAGGGAGTATTCAGGACAGATCTGCAGAACGAACGAATGGCCAGCAGCTTCAGTGAATCAACGACTAAGATCTCAGTCTAAGATCAGGACCTAGATTTCTAAACTAGAGTGAAAGAACTGAGGCACTGTAAGAACCGGAAGCAAATATGGAAAGCTGGAACCAGAGGCTTCCTTGAGTGCACCCCCAGTCCTGCCCAGAGAGAACCCCAGTCTGAAGAGGCAGCCACAGCATCTCCCAAGGAAGTTCCAAGTTTAATTAGAGAGGCAGTCTCTTTAGGAGAATTCCCCAGACAGGAGAGGAAGGCAGCGTTAGGAGGAGGAGCTCTTGCTCTGAGAAGCTCTCCATTCCTCAGGGTGGGACCTGGGCAGCCTCCTGCTTGAGGGATGGGGCACAGCTCAGGCTTGAGGCAGCACCCCGCCTCTCTGGCCCTGGAGCAGAGGGGCTGTGGGTCTGCATACCCTGTGAGGAGCCAGGAGCTGCGGCCTTGGGAGGTGGGCCATCGACATTCTGGTCAGGCAGCCAGTCTCTGAGTTATTATTATTTCTTTTTTCTTTCTTTCTTTCTTTCTTTCTTTTTTTTTTTTTTGAGCTACTTAGAGCAATTTACAGAAATCATTTAGGGGCCATTTAGGGAGAAGAGAAAAGATGAAGACTTTTAAAGGCAGGGCCCAGGGATGGTTTTATGCAAATTAACTTTGCAGGGACGTGAAAGGAGGAGGGTCTGGTTTTCAAGGGAGGAGGGCTGAAGGACTCTGGTCCTCACATGGGCCTCTGAGAGCAGGGCCAATGGCCAGTGGCCAAGGTGCACACAGGGCTGACAAAAGAGGAAGCCAGTCTCGTGGATAAGCCAGCCACTCCATGCCTCAGGGGCCCTTTTTCTGTCTGGAGCACCTACCTGAGCAAAGTTGTTGACCCTGAGCCAAGCAGAATGGCTGTGGCATTCAGGGCTGGAGGAGAGGCTCGGGGACCCAGAACCCCAGAAGAAGGAGGCCTTCTCCAGCACTGGGGTCCCGCTCTGCCACTATGAACTGGATAGTTACCGTGCCTCAGTTTGTTCATCTGGATAATAGGGATCATGGTTGGCAGTTTTGAGGGTGAGGCTTGCCTGTGTGCACTGGTAAACAGCCAAGGCCCCACACTCTTGGGTCATGGTGGCTGAAAAGTGGGTTTCGGAACCAGAGTCTGACTTTCAAATACATACACCTCCCATCTACATCCCAGGCAGGGAAGGGGAAAGATCTCTTCCAAGGTGGACAAGGACCTAGATGGCCTTCACTAAGCCTGAGATCGCAGGTCTGAATCTGATATGAGGGGAGCACAGCTGTGTGTGTGTGTGTGTGTGTGTGTGTGTGTGTGTGTGCATGTGAAAGGGATGGGGTGAGGACTGTGCTGTAGAGGAGGGAGCAGAGGGGAAAAGGCTCACACATTTAGCAACGCCTTCCCTGTAGATGGCATCTTGTGCTCTTTGTGATGTGATTATTGGAGGCAGAATCTGGTTACCTCTTGTAAACACCAAGCCTGCTGAGACCTGTTTTCTAGATACGGCCCTAGGGGAGCTGGGGGAGGGGTCCCACACCTGTGACCAACTGGCTTCTGCCAGGGCTTTTTTGCTATGCTGGGCCCACACTCAACACTTGTGCTGAAGTCATCCACTGGCCTGGGAGCCAGGCACGTGGGTCTCAGCCCTGGCTTTGCAACTCTTTTTTTTTTTTTTTTTAATTTATTTATTTTATTTATTTGTGTGTGTGTGTGTGGCCAGCTCAGCCCACCAGGGGGCGGGGCTGGCTGGCATGTGGTGCTGGGGGATTGAACCGCGGTCCATGTGCTTTGCTGAGCTTGTTCTAAGTAGGCGCTTTAGACCACTGAGCCATCTCACCAGCCCCTGCAACTCTTGACTGCCATACAAAAGAGGCCAATCTGTTCCCTTTCTGGTCCTCCGCCTTCTCACCTTTAATATAGGGATGGTTTCAGCAAACCAAGGGGGCAGGAGACTGAAGTCCTTTTCTAGCTCTCCCGGTGTAAGGATCTCACCCCCTTGGGTAGCCCCTGTGTGCTACAGTCCCAGGTGGACTACAGAGTTCAGATGGTTTGCAGGACGGTTCCCCAGCACTGATGGGGTGCCAACTCCATGCAGCGCACAAGACAAGGAGGCGCAGGCCAGCCTCTCTTCTCAGGAGCCAGTCCTGATGATGTGGGTAACAGGTAACAGCAGTGTCTCTTATGTGCTAATGTTTCACAGCAAGTACAGTGTCTCTCGCTGAATGGGCATGCAATGATGTACATCAGCTCTTCAAGTTCCCATAACCTAAGATGCAGGCAATGGTGGCAATTAGTGCACTTTGCAGATAAGAAGACTAAGGCTTAGGGAGCAGAGGTGACTCTGCTGGGGTGGTGGCAGAGCTGAGGCCTCCAACGCCTTGGCTCTCTCCTTTCCAACACCCTGTAGTAGCCAGGTGAGAAGGCTCTGGGAAGAATGGTTGCCCATATTGCTACTGGAGTTTGACTGGCTGGTTCACAAAGACTTTCACAGTGATCCTGGGAAGAGACAGGAAGCTGCAGCGGGTCTCTCCCAGAGCTCAGGTGAGTCCAGGGGTTCTTGGGCATCTCTGCCGCATCACACAGCACCGAGCTCCTCTGCACCCTGGCTCCAGGCCCGCTGGTCACTGTGTTTCTGTCCCCCCGGGAAGCGTCTGGGGTACAGGAAGTATTCAAAGGCACATGCTGAATAAAGCAATAGTGCATACTAGAAGCCCAGCCATGGCTCCAAGCCCTTTGCTTGCATGAACACATTTATTCATGATACCAACTCCATGGAGGTTGTTCTACCTTAGTATCTTGTGAAAACGGAGCCACCGACAGGTTAAGGAATTTCCTCCAAGATCACGTAGCAAGGACTTGGAAGACAAATGTGTTGCGTAAAGGAAGGAAGGTGTTCTCCACCTCAGGTCCCTGTCACCCACACAGCTGCCCCTCCATCTTCTTGGTGGCTCCTTGGTGGGGAGGGTGAGGAGATGGGAAGGAACCACCTCTGTGATTGACTCCTCAGCTCCCAAGTATGTTCTGAGCCTTTCTGAGCTGGGCCCTGGTCCAGGTGTTGGAGGCACAGTAGCAAATAAACAGATGTGGGTCGTGCTCCCAGGGGCTCCCACGCCAGGGTGCGTGTGTGTGTGTGTGTGTGTGTGTGTGTGTGTGTGTAGGCATCAGTGTCTGAACAAGCAGACACACAACCATGGAAGATGAGCCGGAAAACAGAGCAGAGCGAGGGGACAGAGGTGGCGGGAGAGGGCCAGTCTGGTGAGGTGCATCTGGGGGGACTTAAAAGAGACAGAAGAGATGAAGATGGCAGGCCTAGGGACCTCAAGGCCAGGCATCCAGGGCTCCCTGCCTGAGATGTTGAGGTCAGAAAAGAAGCAGCCAGAATGACCGCACCAAGCAGGCCAAGGAGGCAGTGTCGGGAAAAGTGACCACCTCGGTGGCCTTGCTAGACGCTGGAAGGACTTTGGTTCTCACTCCCAGTGATGCTTCTGGGCAGAAGGATGAGGTGATCTGACTTGGGAGTACAGGTCTCCTGGCAGGGCAGGACAGTTGTCTCCCTGGCTCTGGGCACAGCTTCTTGGATACAGTGGGAGTGCTGGTGGCCAGCAGGAACCACGCCAAGGCTGGGACAGCTCTGAGTGGGGCAAGGGACTTCCAAGAAGAACAGCAAGAAGAGGGTAAGCTCAGTTCATAGAGCCAACACCCTGACCTGAGGGCCCAGCAATGTCTCCCACACCCGCAATTCGTGATGGCCCTCATACTGCATGCAGCCCAGTACTGTCCGCCACGCCACTGCCCACCTCCCGTGGCTGCGAGGCCACTGAGCTGGGGCTGGGTAGAACTGAGTGCACTTTGCTAAGTATGACATGTACACGGGCATGTTGAAGATTCAGTACAAAAGAAAGAAAATGAAAACTCAAAATATCTTATTTATAATTCTTCCCGTGGGTCATGCTTTGAAATGGCAGTCTTGTGGCTATCTTGGTGAAAATACGCTATTTAAATTAATTTCCTCTGCTTCTCTTTGTTCTTACTCATGCAATAACTAGAAAAATATACATCAGACACACAGCTTGTGTTGTAATTCTACTAAATAGTGCTGATCCAGCTCAACAGCCTGGATTTCAAAGACAGGGCTGCCGGCATATCCCACTGGGAGGAAGCGCTTGTCTCCCAGGTACAGTGGGCTGGAAGGACAGGCAGTAAGCCGCCAGTAGCAGAAGCAGAGGAAGAACATGGTGGGAGAGGGGGACTGGGGTCTCTGTCTTGGAAGTAACTAAGGGCTCCCTGATACCTAAGATACCATGAAGAAATCAGCAGTTATTGCCAGGCATGGTGATACACAGCTGTAATTTCAGCCCTCTGGAAGGTTGAGGCAGAAAGATCTCAGCGTGAGTCTCGCCTGGGTGACTTAGTGACTTAGCAAGACCCTGTCTCAAAACACAAAATAAAGAGATCTGGGGATACAGCTCTTTGGGAAGACCTTGGGTTCAATCCCCTGTAGTGCCAAAAAGAAAGAAAGAAAAGGAATCAGAGGTTACAGAACTGTTTCCTGAGAACTGACTAGGCCAGGAGAGGGGCACAGCCCTAACTCCCACCCCCAGGGCCCCTGCAAGGTATGAAGGCTTTTCCCCCATTGTTGGTAAATGCGGAATTCAAGGCTGAAGAGAGTGAAATGCTTGTGGTCACCTTCTAGAGCAGAGGAGGCCGTTCTGGGACCAGGGTCCTAAGGACAGAACGCAGCATCAGGGGGCCCAGGCTCCATGTCGGAAGCCCCTGTAGCCCTAGCCCTGACACTCGGCCATGGCATGAGTCACCTGCCCTATGACACATAGAGGCCTGTGGGGTGTGCCCATCTTGGGGGTGCTGCAGAAAGGATGCGAATTTGGGGAAGCAGTGGCCTTGTCAGCCAGGTAAAAGCCTGACATTGTGGCAGGGCTCCAGCCGCGGCCAGGGAAGGCCTCCTCCACCCTGCTGGGCTGCAGAGGTGCCGGGAATCCGGTCCAGTGCCTGTGGTCTGTTTTCTGGAAACAGAACGAGGGAGGCAGTGGGAGGGCCAGCAGCTGGCCACCACTGTTTTAGACACTAGCAGCATGTTGCCAGGAGGTACCAAGGAATTAAAAAAAAAAAAAAAAAAGAGACCCCAAACAAAACAAAAACGAAAAACCCAACCACCAGAAAAGAGCTCTCTGGAAAGCCTTGGGGCACTATGTAAACATGCTTTCCCAGCAGGCTGCAGGCAAGAAAGGGAGGAAAGAAACCTGTGTTTACTGAGCCCCTGCGGCCGGCTGGGCACTTGTTCTGGGAGCTTCAATGGTGAGATCTCATCCTTGCAGTGGCAGGCCTGAGCGGTAACGCTGTCCTTCCCATGCTACAGATGGGGACACCGAGACTCAGAGAGATGGTCAGGCAGGTCGCCTACCCCTGACCACACAGCTGTGCTGGGGCAGGCAGGAACTGGAACCTACTGGTGTGATGCGGAGCCCACTCGTGTTCTCTGACTCTTGGGGCCTTCCTGGACCAGTGATGATAAGACCTTGGGCGGATCTGTCCCCTGCACATCCTGCTGGACAGCTGGATGTGGAATGAGGAGGGAGGTTGGGTCTCCATTCAAAAGAGAAAGGAGATCCCGTCTCTTTGGACCCTCTTACTGGGTTCCTTTCTCCATGCCCCCCCGACAGGATGCTAATGACACTTCTGCACTGCCAGGGGGTCAGAAATGGCGGTGAGTGGCAGGCAAGTCCCTTCCACTCTCCCGGCCCAGGCTGCTAAGATCATACTGGCAGTTCCGAATACTGAGCCTCCCTTCCATGTGCCATCCACCCTTACAGAGATGGGACCAGGGTCCCAGGAAAGTGGCAGAGCTGGCACTCACAGTGCAGTCCCTCCCTCCAGTTCTGAAAGTGGGTTCTTTGCCACTCGAATGACTCCTGGTGGTCATTTCCTGCTCTGAGATCCCTGCTCTCTAATCAGCTGCAGCAACAATCTGCAAATTGCTCCCAGCTGAATAATTAAGAATTTCTCTTTGAACAGTCATACTTTTCCGCCATAACTCTTAGTGGCTCTCTAGCATTCCAGGGAGCACAGGGTCACACTTCTGAGAGGTCTTAAGAGATCGTTCAGGTCAAAATTGTGCCCTGAACTCAGCCTCAGGTCTTATACTCTTCACAAGCAGCCTGTCCCCCTTCCCCTAACCCCAGGCTCTGAGAAGCCCTGCTTTCAACCAACTTTGCCCTTGTTTCTGTCTTTCCCAGGTTATCAGACACACATCAGATACTGAGCGACTCATCTTCAGAAGCAGATTCTAGAACCCAAGGTCCGCTGCTGCGCCAGTTCTCCACACAGCCTCCAGGATCCCGCTAGCAGTCCCAGGGTTTCTCTCTCTCCTGCCATAACACTCTGTCTTCCTAAGTATCTGTGACTCTTCATTTGATCAACGTCTGTGCGGACATGGCTCATCTCCCTAGGATACCACATCACAAACCCCTCATGGGGCAGACATTGTATTTCTTCATCTTTACACTGAGCACAGCACCTGGCACGTGCTCATAGAATCATCAGCAACAAGACTGACAACCGTCACTTGTACACACTTCTATGGATTAGGTGTGACTCAGTATTTGACCTGGAATGCCTCACTGAATCATTAATTGGAAAAAGAAGAAAGTGAAGCACAGTGGTTAAGCAGCTGCCCCAAATCACATGGGAAGTAACAGAGCCAAGGAGGGTGATTTTAGAGGTGAGTGCAGGAGGAAAGGCGAGGGTAGAGAGGAAGAGCTGGGAATCCTGAGACCATGTTGAAACAGGACAGGGTCTTCTGCTGGCCTCAGCAGGATGATCCCAGTGGTCAGCATAGTAGGCGCTCAGTGATAGCAACTACAAAGATAATGAGATAATACAGTGGTGCTCAGACGCAAATTGCAGTTAGTGAGGGCTGCAGGGGGAGGAGAACGTGCTGGCAGTGACCCCCATGGGCACTCAGACCTCCCAGCTGGGTCAGCCCCACTGCCTCTCCACCCACCCCTGAACCCAGCCCAGTCTCCTGCGCCCAGCATTTTAGACTTCTCATGCATGGGCTGGCTGCTGGCAGTTTTTCTCCTGCTGAGAACAGCCACGGAAAATTGAGATCATTTCTCTGCTGTGTTGGCAGCTGAGAAAATGGCAATTTTTCCTATTTCCAATTCGAGAGTTCCTTCCTATTGGACAAAGGCCCTGTGAGCCTGTCCGTCCTCTGGAGTGCCAGGACAGAGTAGGACATGGGTCACCCTTGGGCAGAGGATCTCCTTAGTCAAGAGATGTGCCCTGTAGTGGTCATGCAATGAGGAGTGGCGGGTGGTGACAGAAGAAGACACCAACTGAGACACATGTGGGCATAAAACAGGGACAGGTCAAGAGGTCAAAGCAGCAGGCAACTTGGAGTCAGTGCAGGGTGCCTGAGGACTCAAGCAAATGGGTTTCACAGTCCCTGAGCACTGAGCTCTGGATCTCCTATCGTCCTCCACCCCCATCAGGATGGTATAAAATCAGGCCAGACAGGTGCATGTGATCCCCACTGCCCTTTGGGAGATGCCGTTGTTGTTAATAAAGGTAGATAATTAATTAAAAAGAATTCAAAATGGAAGGAAACTAACAGTTGCTTAGCATCCCAAATGTCCCGCAGAGATGGCAGCTGACATTTGCCCTCTAAGGCTCTGGTTCCTATCTCTCTCAGCCTGAAGTCCAGGGTCTCAGCCCCGTTCACAGTGCCCACCCCACCCCTCACAGGGTCCCAGGCCCCTTGCCTCCTTAGAAGCCACGCCTGTGCCCCTGGACTCTGACAGAGGCTGTCGCTCCCACGGGCAGAAATGGGGATACCTGCTCAGTTTCTTTTTCCCTTCTTCCAAGCTGTGCTAGAGGACATTTTGTCAAAGGAGCTTTCATTTTAATGCTGCCATTCCTCCCCAACACACCCACCCCCTTAGAACTCCCATTTACCCCGTCTTCTTTTTGCTTTCTAACACCTATCATTTGCTTAATAAATATATTAACTGCCCCCTGCCAAAATAGAGTCTGAGAGCACAGGGATGTTGTGTTGTGTCCTCAGATTGTGACCCTAAGCCTAACATGGTGTCTGCCCCCATACAGTGAGTACCCTTGATTCTCAGGGTGCATATGACATGGTGGCTATGCACGAGTGTTGATGGGTTGATTCATTTGGTTAATCAGCAATCACAGGAGATGGGTCTGGGAGGGCAGCAGTAGGGACACAGTCAATACCTCCCCAGGCCCGCCAAGTACACGGTCAGCAGAGAAGTGAGGCCATAGACAGTGTAAAGCCGGGGAAGTCAGAATGATTTGCAGGAGATAGCAGGTCCTCATTTACTAAGGATGGGAGCAGTGGTGGACACACTCCAGCTTGAAGGCAGCTTAGCTGATTAGGTGGGAGAGTGTTCTAGGCAGAGAGAACAGCACACGGGATTCTGAGGTAGAAAAGAGCCTGGAAGAAGCCAGAAGAGCAAAGAACAGAGGGTTCAAGATAAGACTGGAGGGCCGCAGATGGGGTGGGCCTGGCTCAGGGCCATGGAGTCCCCTTGTGTCTCTCTGCCTGCATCTCCTTTCAGGCCTCATTCACAGGGACAGAGAGTGAAGACCTCTATGTGCCGTCAGAGCAACCACCTTCAAGAGCCAGCGTGGCTGCCACTCTGTGGTGCCTCAGCTTTGCCCTCTGTGCCAGGGGACTGCAATGCTGCTGTCATGCTGCCACCTCTGGGAGAACCAAACAGGACCATGGATCCAACCGCAGAGAGCTGCTAGGACCCTGGAGCTTGGCAGTGCATGACTGTGACTGTGACCAAGTGGATGTGCAGAGTTCCTCTACTCCTCTCTCCAGCACCTTTCTCTCTCCCCCCTTCCCCCCCGCACCCCAAGTCTGCTGCTTCATGGAGCCAAGCTGATCAAAGCATGCTTGCTTCTGGGCTGGAGCCAGCCAGGCCCAACAGCTCTGGGGACAGAGGGCTACCAGGTGGGTCCTACATTAGGGAGGTCATCTCTATCATGGTCAGACCCTCCCGTGCAAGGGGACCCAGGCTGTCAGTGAGGTGGAATTGTGTCTCTTTTATCAGATTTGGGGATCTCTGAAGATATGACCCAGTAAAACTGGGTGCTTCTGAGACCAGGAACAATGTCTCTTCCTCCTCATCCTCCTTTAGGAAAACAGAGGATGCCACTCAATGTGACTGTTTAAAGGACACCTCCAGAACTGTGTCCCTAGGGAGAGCTTCAAGTAAAGAGTGGGCTGTCCTGGATGCCTGTTCTCTCTCTGGGCCAGGGGCGGGCCCCGTGTGGACAATGTCCTTCAGGCTTGGGATTCTTAGGGATGCTTCTAAGAACCTAGGTCATTTAAAGAGGCAGTCATGATGACCCTAGTCACACATTTTCTACAGCCTCAAAGAGATTCCTGAGAGATGGGCCCCAGGAAGAGTCAAGCCACAGAAGCCCACAAACAAGCAGACGTCTTGCCTTCGGGCCCAGTTTGGATGGAACAGGAAAAGTCATTCAAGTGCAGAGAGTGACCAGATGCCCATCTTTGTAGGCACAGAAAGGTGTGGAGGAGAACACAGCATGAAGGACAGAAGGTTGATGGAGAGGAGAACTTTCCAAAGGCAAATGATTATCTTGAGAATTTAGGCAAAAAGAGATTTTCTTCAATTATCCTTCTTATCTCCCCCCACCTTTTTTTTTGTTTTGTTTTGCACTGAATTATTCATTCTTGCATTCATTCGTGCAACCAGCCCTGAATTATCTAGGTAATTGCTCCACTTTCCACTTCACCCTGCTGGGTTGTCTGCGAGCCAGGCAGGGCCTGGGGTGAAGGTGTGTGGAGTGAGGCAGGGAAGCAGAGGAGCTGAAAGGGGCCAGCAGGAGAGTGGAAGAGAGGTGAGGACTTCTAGAGTCTCAGCCTTGGGGTGCTGGGGCAGCTCACAGGGACTGGTGGTGTCTACACTGGTGTGTCCCATGATCCCTGTCCCCCCTCCCCCTGGGGACTGCTGGAGATGGCAGAGCCAGCCGAACTGATAATAAAGAGGCCCACTTCCTTTTACATTTAAAAAGACACAGAAGGAAAATAGGAAAAGACATTTATTTTCTTTAAAAAAATACATGCACACACTGGTTCATTAATTTCTTATTAAAATTCCGTGTGAGCACGGGCAGGGAAGGGCTATGGAAGACCCTGGGGAGGGCTGGGGAGGAGAATACATCCACTTGTTAGCTTCCACGGAGGCCCCGAGGGAGAGGGCGGGGAGGGTGTGAAGTGCCAGGGTTTCTCCCTCCAACACCATCTTGGAGAGGTGGATGGTGCTGGGACAGCACATCCTCTTTCGTCTGGCAGAGCATATGAACCAAATCCAGGGATAAGGCAGAATTCCTGGGGCTATGCAGCAAACTGATGAAAATCAGAATTTGAATCCAGATGTCCTACATTCTGAGGAATGAGGTGTCAAACTGCTACGGATGTCACAGGTCTGGGGTCTTGGCTGTCTTAGCAAGGGGACATAGGGCTCCAGACATGAAGCTGGGGATGAGGCCTTGAGCTGTCTGTCGCGCATTTCTTTTGTAGTGCCTGCTCAGGTATATGAACAAGCTGCTACCAGTTGATTATCTAGATTGCTAGGACCAGAGGCTAACCCAAGGCTAGAAGGATCTCTCTGCAAGAGGCTGCAGACAGAGAGGTAGTGGAAGTAAAACCTGCCTAGTGGTCCAGGCCAGGCTGCCACTCTAGGAATAAACCTAGGCTCCGAGGCTAGCCCCAATTCCAGAGCTAGCTTGTGGAGTCACCTTGGCCAGCCCTTTCATCTGAGGGTCCACTTACTCATCCTACACAAAGCTTGCATTGGGTGGTTTATGTGATCTTTCTTTTAGTGGTGTGTACATTTTGACATAAAGGGCAACAAAGTGAGACCTACCAGAAAGAGGCCAGGCCCTGCTAGTGGGAGGTGGTACCTTGTAGGGTCTCAGTTTCTATGGCAGCCTTGGACTCACGCCCTACATGTCCAGACAGGCCCCAGCAGGGCTGATAAGACATGGGGCCCAGCCCTGGTAGCCACTCTGCTGCGCCTCCCACTGCCCAGCACCTAGCCATCCTCAGAATGGATTCCAATAAAGCTCATTTTCTGCCACCAAGTTTATAACACATCCCCACCTACTGGTCTTAAACATTAACAAAGCTGTGTAGTGGCATACGGCTGCATGTGGTCAGACAGAAGATGGAGGGAGAGAAGGAAGGCAGGCACAATCCTAGCAGCCAAGGCATCAAGGCCTGATGCATACCCCGTTCCCCTGGGCTTCCGAAGGGGCCCAGCCTGGGGTGGGTCATCAGGGGCATAATAAGGATGGACATAACCTGAAGGGGGACTTCTAGGGGACAAGCTGGATTTCATGCATTCAGAGCATTGTGCGACACTACATTCATATCCTGGGAGACCATGTCTTCATGGGTCAACTGAGAGTGGTCTTACATGAGCCATTCAAGGGGCATGGCAAGGGCCTGCTCCTCCCTCCTGCCTCTTCTGGTGTCTCTGCCTGTCTCCTTCCATCTCTCATCCCTCTGCCCTACACCCTGGGGCTCCATCCATTTCTTCTGAGCACCTACATGAGTGAAACCCTGGAGGATGAGGCAAAAACCTAGCAGACAAGGCTCTTGCCCTAAAAAGCAAGTACCAGCAGATCTTGAGGGCAGCTCAGCCAAGCACGCCTGCCCACACCCTGCCCAGGTGAGCATGCCAGCCTGGCAGCTGTGCCAGAAAGACAGTATGAAGTGCCTAGATAGCGCCAGAGAGTGCTCAAGTCCTGGTGTGTGTGTAGAAGGCCCACTAAAGCGCCGGGTGGAATCTGGGAAGTCTCCACGGAGGTAGTGAGGTTTGAGCTGGGCTTTGAGGGTATGCAAGGATTTCTGGAGGAAGGATGTTCTAGATGGAGGGGCTGGTGGGTGCTGAAGCACAAAGGTAGGAGAGTAAGAAGAGAGATGACTCACGAGGCCCATGAGAGGATGGACAAGGGCTACACTATAGGAGGGAGGATGCCGATTAGGACAAAACCATAAAGGACCTTAGATGCCCAGGCAAAGACTGTATCCTTGATCCAAGAAGCAATAGGGAGCCAGCAAAAGTTACCAAGTAAGGGAGCCAATGTAATCAGCTCTCCAACAGATTGACCCACCACCTTGAGCCCTTAAACTCCCATTCAAAGTAAAAGTGGAGAAGAGCCCTCCCAAAAACAGAGACAAGGAAATGGTCATCCCAGATGTTCTCTGGACAGAGTCTTGAGAGGGGGAACAATATAGGGGGCAGCCACACACACCATACTGCGGGCCCATGGGCTCAGCAGGCCCTGAAAGGCAGTGGAGCTCTATTCATATGTGGTCTCTGCCCAGAAGTCCTGGCAGAAAGGGAGGAAAAAAATGGGCCAGAGACCATACTCCCTGTGGAAGTGGGGGAATCTGAGGCAGGCAGTCCAAGGTCACCCTGCCCAGTGGCGCCAGAGTCAGACAAATCCAGGCTACTTGGTCTTCCTGCTGGCTATGTGGTCAGAATCCTGTGGTCTTAGCAGCCTGCCAAGCATGGTAAACTGCAGTTGCCCCCCACCCCCAGTGTCTTGGAAAAGCCCAGTACATCCATCAAGAGTTGGCTTAACTTGAGATTAAGGCCATGAACCTTTTTCCTAACAGAAGAAGAAGTGGCAGGAAGCCCTGGAGGAGGATGGTCCAGGGGACGTGAGTTTTGTTCTGCGTTGTTCTTAAGGAAGTTGATTTCTGTTTTTCTGGCCTTACTCATCTGGGGGCAGTTTTAAGCATCTGCTGGCATCCTTCCCTAAGGAAGAGGAGATTGAGCCGTGAGATGAAAAAGACTTGAGGTCTCTGCGAAGGAACTTGGAAAGGGAGTTGAAGAGCCTGCAAGGGGGATGCCTGTTTGCTCATTGAGGACCCTCTCCATGCAGTGGGGCCCTGAGCATTGCATGCTAGCATCGTGCTGGCACTGGCTGTGTGGACAGACAGAAATACAAGGCTATGGCTCTGTCCTACTGGCCCAGGACCACCTGGCACAGAACACCCTGGTGCCTCAAGACAGAGCAACACTCACAGGGACCTGCAGACAGAACACAAAGGCCATTGGAATTAGGGCTTAAGAAGCACACAAGGTACTGAAGGGGAGAAGGAACGCTTAACATCAGACTGAGGGATGGGGCAGCAGAGACCTAGCAACATACAGCCTTTGGGCAGTGCAGAGGCCACGGCTGGGTCTGGGAACCAAGAGCTCTGATGGCAAAATGCAAGAGGAGTGAGAGCCATGCCTAGACCCCAGCCTGAGCTTCTGGCTTCCTCCTGCTGAACACTTTACTCCTTGCCTCCTAGACAGAGTCACAAAGCTGCCACTGCAGCTCCAACGTGCAAACAAACAGGCAGCCCACCCAAGCCCTCCCCTGTTCTCAGTCTTGCACCTTGCTGGAGATTTCTGGTTCCTCTTGCATTCCTTGCTTCCCCCACCCTACCTCCTGCTGGGGTTCTGGCCTGCCTATTGCTCCTTAAAGAACTGAGGTTAGCTGTCTCTAGCGAACTGTTATGGCCCCTGGGGTCACCCCAGCCTTCAGCAGGGTGGGTTGATGCCATCTCCTCCTCTAGCACCAGGTCCGTACTATTCTAGAGTCCATTCTGCTTTTTCTTCTTTCAACCTTGAGAATGTTCCCGGTTAGCCCACTTGGGCCCTGGTTAGAGACCTCCAGAGCTCCTGGCATGCTTGGACAGGAGCATACGGACCAGCATATCTGGGGAGAAGCTAAGCACGACGCATCCAGAGTCCTCCACCAAGGTAGAGCGGGCACTGCCTTCTGCACGGAGGCCGGCTCCATTCTGTCCGCGCCTCACCCCTCAGCGTAGGGCATCGACGCACCCCTCACCCCACAGTTGAAGAAATGTGTTCCAGGTCTGCTGCTTACACGCCAGGAGGGAAAGGAGGGCTGCGCTTCTCCCCCCTGCACCCAGCAGCCACAGCCCTCCCTCTCGGTCAGCGTCCCTCGCCTCCTGGAGCGTCTCCAGCTTGCAGAAGACCCGCTGCAGCCTCCTCCAGTGTGCTCTGAGTTCCCACTGGGGGAAGGGTTTGCTCAGAGACCCTCTGTCCCTCATCCATACCCCGGCTGTCCCACTGCCAACGCGTGCCAGCTCGCGCCACTCCCTGTTCCACCCCTTTACCGCGGAGCCCCGGGCGAGCCTGGGGAGCAGACGCAACAGATTGCAGACCGCGAGAGCGCGGAGCCCGCTCCCTCCGCGAGCCGTCCGCCCGCCCGCCCGCCGGTGGCCAGGCCCGCGCTGCTGCCCAGACCCCCGCCCTCGGGCTTGCTAAGCCGGCCATTTAGATGCAGCTCACAGGACCGCGGGCGGCGGGTGGTTGGGCAGCCGCGGCTCCCGGCCACTGTCATTCCACTTCCCTTCCCGAGCATCGCCGCAGGAAGCCAGGCAGCGGGCGACGCGGCCCGGCACCGGCCTGCGCGCCAGGACCGGGAAGACGCTAACCCGACAGCCCCTGGCCCCCCGGGCTGCTAAAGACACAGCCGGCGGGGCGCCCCGGGGCGATCCCGCCGATTTTTAGATTTCTGAAGGGGACACGCCCCCGCGTTAGGGGTTTGGACCTTTCTTCCCACCCCGAGAAGATTGGATAGCCCCCTCCCCCACCCTGTTCTGGGGCCCGACTCGGTCCCTTTGGCGGACTCCAGCCTTAGTTCCCGCTGGAGGGCTCAAGGGCCGGGGTAACCCGAGCTGCAAAGCGAGCAGAGAGCCCGCAGGAGAGTCCAGAAGGGGTGGGGATGGGGCTTCTTCCTTCTGTGATCCTCCCCGTACCCCCTCCAGGGGCGCCCGCCCCATCTGCACCCCGGAGTCTGCGCCTCGACACTTACCGTGGGCGAGCAGCGCCGAGAGGCAGAGCAGGGCGGCGCCACCACGGCCCGACATCTCTGGGGCCATGGCGAGGTGGGGGGAGAGGAGTCCTAGGGGCAACAGTCGACGACGACTTGTCCCCAAGCTGGGCTTGATTACATCCAGCTCAGCGTGGCCGTGGCGCCCATCTGTCTCGGCCGAGACTTCGGGGTCCAGGGAGCACAATTCGGGGACACTTTGCGGGGAAGGGGCGTCCCAGGCGCCACGGGCTACACCCTCAGAGCTGGTGGGGGCGCAGCTCCGGGCGGGAGGAGCCTCCACCTCACTGGGCTGGTGCCCCCTGCAGGATCTGTGAGGCCAGGGGGGAGCCGCACGTGCGGTCCCCGGGCCCGGTGGCCGCTGGCGTTCCCCGGGCTGCCTAGAGCGAAGTGTGGGATCGTCTGGCTTCCCGGCCCAGCTCGAATCCGAACTCGCTCAA
Organism: Octodon degus; assembly: GCF_000260255.1. Lineage (NCBI taxonomy): Eukaryota > Metazoa > Chordata > Mammalia > Rodentia > Octodontidae > Octodon > Octodon degus. Next base: position 10,844,564 of record NW_004524648.1, on the reverse strand, counting down.
GGGTGCAGGTTTCCAAAGCAAGCCCCAATTTGCCTGGTTTCGGCGGTAACCACACATGGAGAGCGCGGCTTTCGTCTTCCAAGAGCCCTGCAGCAGCCCCGACATAAAAATCCCAGGTCAGGTGCAAATGAATGATTTCTTTCACAAAGAAAGAGAAAATCCAGGCAACTTTAATCCATCTGGAGAAGGAAAAGTTTCTGTGTAATGCTGACACGGGTAACGCGGGTCGCCGCCACCCTAGGCGACGCCCAGTTGAAAAGCTCGAGGTGGGCGTCCTGATATCTGTCCCCTCGCGGAGCTCGCTCTTGGACTCCAGCGCGCTCCCTCGTCTCTGCCAGGGCCGGTGCTCAGCACTGGCCGGCTCCGCGCCTCCTGGCCCGGCGGCGGCTCCGCGACTGGCGCGAGGATGGCGCTGCTGGAACCGGCTGCCCCATGGAGACAGAGCTTGGAGAAACGAGGGAGCGGGAAAAGCAGCTAATTCACCGGGCCCCGGGTCCCTCCTGCTCCGAGCGTGGACCTCAGGCTCCAGCCCATCAACGCTGCAGGATGAAGGAAGGCTCAGTCAGCCCGCAACAGCGCCGGGCCACCCCTCTTTCTCTCAGGTCTCGCGGTCTCAGCAGAGGGGCGCGCTGCCCCGCCTCGCTCCTCGCCTTCCCTGGGGGACCTGCACAAACCTTGAACTTTTCCGGGGTTCAGTGTCTCCGACGCCCCCTCCTCCCTGCGCCCCCGCCCTGGCCCTGGACGCTGGCTCCACCACCGTCTCGGTGGGTGCGGCAGGGCATCGGCTCTAGCTTTCTCCAGTCAGTTTGGGCGAGCGGATCGCCGCGCCAGTTCGGGCTGCGGGTGGTGAGAGGCGGGCGCAGAGCCCGCGGCCAGGGCACCCAGCACCTGCTCAGCCCCCGGTTGGGGAGGCGGCAGCTGGTGCCTACTGGGCCGAGTGGAGAGGAGATGCCGGTAGGGGGGCCGGCTCCCCATGGACGTGTGAGGGGGTAGAAAAATCAAGGAGCAAAAAGGAAGAGGAGGCGGGGGCGGGGGGAGGCACAGTTGCACGAAGCAGTCGCCGTCGCCACCTCCTCGGCATTCGCGCCGGCTGCTCCGCCGTAAATGACTCGAGAGACACACACTCGCGTTCACCGCCTTCCTCTCGGGTCCGGAATGCAGCGCCCACCCGGGCAGGAGCGGGCTCGGGGCTTGGCGCGCTCGCTCCCCCCTCCCTTCCCCTCTTTTTCCCTCCCCTCCCCTCCCAGATTCCCCGTGATCACGTGGCCCTAGAGCGCGCAGCCCACGGCTCGCGCGCCACGGAGACCCCCCCCCCCAGCTCCCCCTAGTCTGTCCACGTGTCCATTCCGCATTCCCAGCCTGGGGGCGCGCGCGACTGCTTAATGAGACTCCGGCAGGGGCAGACCTAGCGTTTCCGTTCTCTGTTTCACGTTTATTTTTTCTCCCTCATACAAGCTAGTGCTGGAACCGAAAGGGGCTGACTGATTGCGGCGGCTGCGTTTCTCCCGGGTAGATGATACCGTAGTCGCCGAGTTCCCTTTTCAAAGGATGCAAGCTCCTGGCCCAACGCCAGCGCCAGAGATGTTCTTCGGCCGTTCTTCCAGAGGCGCGGGTAGGGGGCAGCCTACCCGTATCCCCAGAGTCTGCTTGGGGCTTTCCAGGGGTCCAGGGTGGGAATCACCCTAGCTGCCGCGCCCAGCTTCTCTCAGATCCCGGCCGTGAGGGAGCTCTTGGGTTTTGCTTCTTAGTGTGGTGAGCAGAGACGAGGAGCTGGAATCGCATCTTGGGGCAGACCCAGCCGGCCAGAAGAAGGGGCCCAGAGGACAAGCTGAATGACTACAGGTTGTTTTGCAAGGCTTTGCATGGGGTGGGAGTAAAAGGCCCCTTCTTGTACAGTCAACCCCCCATCTCCCTGACCCACCCACGGAAAAGAGAGAGGGGCAGCACCACCAGACCCTGTCCCTTAGAATACAACCTAGATCACACCCGACAAGTCAACCGTCTATCAGTCTTTGGATCAATGGCAATGATTTTAGAGCATACGGTGTTATGCCCCAATCCCCAAAGGCCTAGTTTCTGGGCAGCCCTTGGCAGCACAGGCCTTCAATCGTATGAATGTGACCCTTCTTGGGAAGAGACATGGGTCTTCAGGCTCACCCCTCCACACTTACCCTGTAATCAGACTGAGTGACAGTGCACAAGCTAGCCAAGAGTGATGCTGCACTCTGTGATCAATGCTCAGGCCCTGGTAACCCTGGGAGTTTCCCTTTCATCCAGAAAAGCAATATTTTGTTTAGGGACAATGGACTTGGATGGCCTTTGAAATCCTTCTGCCCTTGCTGCTGGTTGTGTCAGCTGCTTAAGCTTGGCGCTGGTATCCAGGAGAGCTGCTTTCTCCTTTCCTCCACCTTCACATCTGCTTGGAACTGGAGGTGCAGCCCCAGAGAGGGTTAGTGGGGCTCTTTCAGGTCCTGGGGATAGGAGGTGCTGGAGTAGTCAAGGAAGGTGGTTCTCAATAGGCCCTTCATGCCTGGCGACAGTTCACCTCACCCAAGGTCTTATTAGCCATCCCACAGAGAGGCCAGCCAGTAACCAGGCTGGATGTGGAGAAAGGGGAAAGGACAGTCCTTCTATTCTTGCCTGCCTGCCTGCCTTATTGGAAGGGACACAAACTTGCAGTTGGCCAAAAGGGAGGGAGTTTCCTTCCTCAGTGGTGTTGACCAAAGATGCTCATTTTCACAGTCCTTCGAAATTACCCTAGAGCCTGAAGGTCCTCAGCCTCGGCCCATCCTCCTGGCCATCTCCAGTGATCTCAGTTCAGGTTTTCCAGGGACTCAGACATGGCTTCTGTCTGCCTCCATGTCTCTTCCATCCTCTTCTTTCACACCAGCACTGTATCTCCAACATCACAGGCACTATGGTCCAACAGCGAGCCAGAAAGAACAACTAGCTCTTGCCCCATGAGCTCCCATTCTGGAGGAGAAGCAGACACAAAGCTTGCACCCAGAGACAGTTGTGACACACGGTGTTACATGTTTTTCATTCATCTTAAGGAGACCTGGGTGGGGAAGGGCAAGAGAGCCATGACTTCTGCTCTGCTCTTCCAGTACTTGCCATGTTGAGCTGCCCTTCATGGACTGGGGGCTCCCTGCTGTTTGATCACCCTTTGATCCTCCAAGTGCCAGATTTTCCATCTCCCTGATGCAGACAAGTGAAGGGCTGCCAAAAGCCTACCTGGTGAGTAAATACCTGAACAACCTCTACTGCAGTGCCCTGTGATCTCATACTCATGGTAGTCCCGATCTCAGGGCTCAGGGAGAATGCATTTGCCATAAGGAAGACACAGCCAGCTTCCCAGCATTCTGTTCTGATATGTCATTTACCTGGAAAGGGACCCTGTAGTCCCTCTGCCTTTCCTACCACCCAGTGGGCTGCCCTTCCCCTCACCCCTGACTCCTCCTAGTCATGGATTCCTCACTGGCAATGCCACTAGCACCTATGCGGTGGAGGACAGTGGAGTCATGCCAGGTGGAGCCAAGGGTGGAAAGAAAGGCTGGTATGGGTGCATGCTTCTGTCCCAACTTGGGATAGTATTATCTCCTTCTGGGGTTGGGGTGAGCATCTTTCTGGGCAGAGGGTTGGCAGTGCAGCCATCTCAGTTTCCAGCTCCTAGGTGATGCTCAGAGCAGCCTTAACCTTCTGCCAAGAAGAATGGCAGCGAGTGAGCACTCTATCAGGCAGGCCCCAGCGACACCAAGGACCCATACAGAAACAAGCATCCCTTTTCTTCCTCACTAGCCCAGTAATACCTGCCCCTTAGAATGTCTCTGGCTTTTAGGATGCCTACCAGCAGCAGAAGACAGAGCAGGCCCCTTCGGAGGCATCATGAAAAGGATGCTCCTGGGCTCTCCTGGGTTCCTACTCTGTCCAGGAAATCCAGGAGTGCTCTGCATTTCCTATGCTATCCTTCTCACTTTACAGCCACAAAAAAATTGAGGCCTGTTAATTCAGTCATTTTATTAAATACTTTGAATTTTATGGAGCTCTAATTATGTGTGAAGCATAGTGTGGGGTACCGGAATGCACAGGCTGAATGAGACAGGCAAGACCCAGATGGCAGAAGCTCAAGAGCTTCCACAAAGCCATATTGAGAACCTAGTAATACTAATAGCTGTCATTAATGAGTATTTTTATGTGCCAGGCACTGTGCTAGGCATTTTGCATACATTATTTGGATCCTTACTAAAACTCTGCTAGATACTATACTTATTACCATTTCTGGATGAGAAAACCCAGACTCAGAGAAGGTCAGTTCCTTGCCTAAGGTTACCTCGAAAGTAGCGGCATCATAATTCAGAATAACAAATATATGATTCCAAAGCTCAGCTGTGTAACCCACATAGCCACTATGTGTAAGGGCTCAGGGTTATATAGACAACAGCACTGCCTTCTCTTGCTGGACATGCTTCTGGTCAGTGGGGCTCTGGGCATAAAGGGGCCCTTCAGTCCGGGGAAGGATGTGCAGGGTAGGAGGCCAGTGCAGGTCTGTAGGAGTGAGGAGCCTCTGATCACAGGGTAGTGTTCCCTGCTGTGCTGTGTTGAGGGGCTCAGTCTCTCATCTCGCCTTCTGCAGCACCCAGGTGTACATGCCTCTATGAGGTTAGACCTCCATTCTGTTGACCCAGCTGTGTACACACATGGCTGCCCTAACCATTACCAGCCTCTGCCCACAGCTGGATCTCGGTGTCTCCTTCTGCATGTTGAGCTCCCAACTCAGCTTCCAGGACCCTGGTTGATCCACAGGTGAGGAGGATGTCAACAGAAGGCAAGCTCATTTTCCACGTGCATACCTGGCTCGAGTTCTTCTAAGGCAAGGTGATTGGATCAGTTGGCTCAGGCTGCCGGAACAACCCACCGTACACCGGGTAACTTAACAGAGAATTCGCTTTCCTCTTCCCCCTTGTTGCAGGTCAGAAGTCCACATTCAAGGTGCTAGCACAGGACTGGTTTCCCCAAGCCTGCTTTCCTTGGCTGGCAGATGGCTGCCCTCCTATTGTGTGTTCACGGGGATATTTCTCTGTATTCAGGCGTTGATGGTGTCTCTCCCTCTTTTCATAAGGACACCAGTTGTAATGGATTAGGGCCCCATGCTAATGGCCCCATTTGAGCATAATGACCTCTTTAAAGATGCTATTTTAAATATGCTTCCATTCTGAGTTACTGAGGGCTGGGACTTCTACGTATCAATTTTAGGGGGACACAGTTCAGCTCATGACTACCACTTATCATCCCAAACTGGGATTATTTTGAAAATAAAAGGGCCGCTGTTCATAATTACCTTGGAATGACTGCGCTAAGTGGGCACACTGGAACACACATCCACCTGCTGTTCACACCCATCACTTACGCTGTGGCCTTACTTTAAACTGCCCTCTCTGTCTTGAGTCCCGAGCACATTGCTTTCTGCATCCCAAACCCCGAGTCATCACTGCACTGTTCAACCCTGTCCCCACCCCACCAGGCACACAGAGGTGGGGGAGGCAGGAAGGCAGACCCCTGGGTCTTCTGATCAACCTAGGTCATGGGGGTGGCAGTACAGGGAAGACTTGTAGGAGGAGGTGACTTCTGTGGTACACTGAAGGAGGGACAACTTACTGTAGGTCTGGGAAGTGGAGAGAAGAAGGAATAGAGAGGAGGTAGAGCTGCTTTCCATAGAGAGGTGGATGTGTCAGGGCCCCTTAAGCTGGGGTGGAGCTAGAGAAGGCGACTAGAGAGGCCAGAAGCCACTGTTCTCTGACCAGAGCACCCCCCCCCCCCCCCCACGAGGCCCCCTATGGTGACATGCACATCAGGGTTACTGCATTTAGTCATGTAGAGCTTTGCACGCAAGGGCCAAAGACACTCGGAAGCTTATGAAGCATCTATCTTGGCAGTGCCTGCATCTACGTTACACACACACACACACACACACACACACACACACACACACACACACATACTCATTGCCTGCAGAATGCTCCCTCTGGAGCACCTTGTAGCTTTCATTTCTCTGGAATTTCCGTCTTTGGTTCCCTCCTCAGAGGGCACACTTGTAGGGGTCCTTCCCCCCCCCATACTCATGCCTGCTAACTCTGGTTATCTCCTTTCCCCTCCCCCCCTCTGGCACACATGGACAGTAAGCTGGGACCCCCCTGGGCAACCAGCCAACAGAGGATTTGGACTCTGGCCATCCAGGCTGGATGCCTCTTTACCCTTATCCTCCCCACCCCCATGCAGCCTCCCTTAATTCCAGGACAAAGCACTGCCCAAGGCGGGGTGGGAGTGGGGTGGGAGACTATTTCGGCCACAGCCCAGCAGTAGCTAAATGGCTGCAATCTTGATATTACTATAATTTGCTTGACTTTGCCGCCAGATGCAGGGATAAGAGGAAGAGGGGGCTAGGGTCCTCCCTGCCTCCCAGAGCCTCCTGAGATAATGCCCAGGACCCTACATAGCTGAGGCGCCAGCTCTGTTGGGTGTTAGGACTGGTTTCACTCAGAATTCTGGCATTGGGTGGACAGGGCCAGTCTGTGCTGGTGGGAAAGGTGAGGGAGGAGCCAGGCATGCTGAGGACTGGGAGGAGGCTGGGCTCGCCAAAGAGAAGCCTTTGCTGTAGACCATATGTCTAGACAGTCATTAGAGGCTATCCAGGTAATGCATGAACAATGGACACTTCACTTGATTTCACACAAGAGCTCATCTTGGAACTAGAGTCAAAACTCAAGTTCTCCTTCCTGCTCTGCTAAGATGGAGTCAGGTTCCCACCCCACCCCAAAATGTAATTTATGGATTCATATGTCTTATTCTTGCTATGAAACCATCTGAGGTCCCCCATTGCGTACAGAACTGATTCCAGATGCCCAGTTTGCCTCTACAACTTGACACACCCTCTTCCAGCCTAACCACCCGTTAGCCACTCTCCCCTGTCAGCTGCAGCCTTCTCTGGCAGGAAGAAATGCTCCTCCCTTTTGGTGGAGGTTTTCCTGCAAAGCTTGGCTCACGAACCGAGATGGACTTCATCACAGTCTGCCTCATGGTTAGCACTCACCCCACTCTGTCTTTGCTTCCTCTATGCTCTCATAAAAATCCTTCAGGATGAAGACTGTATTTTGTTCATCTTGAAGTCTTCTGCAGTGCTGAACACAGTTCCATGCATGGAGTAAAGTTTTCTAAATGTTTACTTTGCCAATAAATGAATGAATGCATTGAATGAATGAATGAATGAATGAATGAATGAATGAGTGGCAAAGGAGTTTGGATGCCACTGTCCTGCATGCTCTCAGAGCATTGTCCCCACATTACTCCTTTGAAACTTCACTATAATTCAAAATGGCTTGTAAGTATTTTCTCCATCTAGAGAACAGGAGGTTCAGAGGGGCCAAGTAACTTGCTCAGCGTTACACTGGAAGGAGGTGGCAGCACTGGGAATCCATCCATGCCTGCCTGCTCTGAAGCCTGTTTTCTGTTCACCAGCTTGGAGCACATCCTGTCTCACCTTCCATGGCCATGGCTTCTCATGCATACTCCAACTGCCTCAGCAGGAGATGTACCAGGGAGAGGGTCACCTATGGTAGGCTTCCTCACTCAAGGGCCACTGTCCTCAGGCCACAAGAAGCAATCACTATCCTGCTCTGCAGAACAGAGAAGAGGGCCCAACCCTGGTCTCATGGGAGCCTCGTTTCCACCTCAGCACTCGTCTTTCGTGTGGCTGCCAAGGGCTGGCAAGTGAGCGCTTCTGGACCCAAGTCCTGGAGCCAGAGTGGTTGAATTCCAGTCCAGCTCTGCTGCCTCCTAGCTGGGTGACCCGGACCACTGCCTTAACCTCTCAGTGCCTACTTCCTCATCTGTGAAGTGAGGCTGTGGGTAGTACCTGCAGCGCAGTGGCAGGTAGGGGGTAAGTGCGCCACTCTTTCTTGCTTGCTTTCCTCTCTCACACAGACCCCAGAAACTTTGGTTTCTTTCCTTGCAGTGTCACCAGAGTACCTTTCTATGCCCTGAACAGGTCCCAAAGCACTGTGGACCTCTCCTGGAAGGCAGGAAGCAAAACTGGGTTGGGAAAACAGCTCTGAGGCAAGCCAAATCAAAGCGACTTTTTGGGCAACAGATGCTTAATAATAACTTTACAAATCCAGTTGAATTACTATGAATAACAACTCTTTCTCTTTTTTTTTTTTTTTTTTTTTGGTATGGATACCGCTCCCATCTCCCAGAGAGCATGCAGCTACAACCCTGAAATCCACCCAAAAGAATCATTACTGGGAAAACAAACTAAAAATAACCTGAGGGAAGCAGCACCAGCTCCGAAGCAGATCCTGGAAGGTGGGGGCACTCAAGGCAGCATCCTCACTCTTGCCTCCAGGGGAGCAGGGGCCAGCTTAAAAATCTGGGGTGGCTGTGGGAACGTCAGGCCCTCTGCCTCCACAGTGTGGGCCTTGGCTTATCTCCCCTGCTCTTCCTGAACATCTGGCCCCTGTGACATGAAGTAGTGGCTTAAAAAGTGGCTTGGCACATTGGCTCCTCCCCTAGCCCGGGTGGCTGGTTTGGTTACCACCCCTTTTCTTCTTGAGGACCCGAGAGGCCGTCTCTCTGCCTGGTCCTCTGAATGGGCCTGGCCCAGAGTCCGCCACTCTTGCAGAGGGTCTCTGATGACCAGATTCTGTCCTTGGCTTCTCTTTCTCCTCAAGGTAATTCCCATTTTCCGGGTGTTGAAAGAAGCTCAGAGATGCTAAGGCACTGGTTTGAGGATACACATGAATAAAAGCACACAGTTGGATTTGAACTCAGGTAAGGCTAGTTCCTAGGGTTTCTCTAGGGAGCACTGTGTGGAGGGACTCAGCTACCCAGAGCTCTGCCCAGTGTGGGTACAAGAGGCAGAAGCCATGGTTCCTCTTCAATTGTTTTATGGCCCAGGAAGGGCTCTCAGCCCTCATGCTCCACAGGACAGGGCTGTGTCGGCGCACCAGACAGTCTCTGAGGATGAGACTCTCCACTCAGTCTGGTACACGCCCCCAGCAAAGCTGTCTCCCATCAGGCTCAGGGCTGCTTCCTGGAAGGCTGAACCTTCCCCCACCAGACAAGGTCCCCCTTCACCCCACCAGGGGCTGTCACCCTCATCTGACCAAGTGCCACCAGCTCCTGCCCTTGTCTCCCTTCCCTTCATTTGCCACCTGAGTCCCCCAGTTTTGGGCTGGCAGGTGACAGCTGATAAATGGGAAGGCAGTGGGGTAAAGCACAGGGCTCCCCTTGCCAGGGACCAAGGCCGCTCGTCTCCTCCTGCAGAGATGGATGCTTGTCCTGGGGAAGCCTGACGGCTCTGCTGCTGGCAAGTGCTGTGGCTCTGTGTGATTGAACTGTGTCCCCATGGCACTAAGGCCGGCTCCAGGGATGGGTGGCTGCTGGTCCCCCTCCTGACCTGCAGGCTGCATCCGCCCAGGGAAGATAGATGACGTTATTCCAAACCGAGATGATGCAGCCAAGGTCAGAACGAAGTGTTTAATTGGAATGTCAAGGGCCAGGCCTGGCTTTAGTGGGCATGATTGATTCCTGAGAGGTGCCAGTCAAAGTCAGAGCCAAAGCAGGGAGGAGGCCAGAGATCAGGGTGGTCACAGATTTCCAGGCCATGCCAAATGCCACAGTGAGAACACCCAACAGGCTTCCATATCTGCCAGTCTTAATGTCTTGTGCAAAGGGAAACTGAGGCATGACAGATGGAAGGTATTACTGCAATGAGGACAGTGGAGCTCTATATGTCTGTGTTCAGTTCCCTCTAATTGTGCTGTTCACTGCTCCTCATCTCTGCCAATTCGCAGGCTGGTCCTGGTCTTCTCCCTGTGTCCTTGGCTTGCTCCTGTGGCCAGAGAACACCGCCCTCTGCAGCTTCACTGTCCTGGCTCCAGTCCATCAAGGACTGGCAGGGTAGTGGCAAAATTTAGGAGCCATTGATCCCCCCCACCCATGTATGAGGAAAACTCTTCTCAGAGGTTATGGAGATTTGCAGGTCATACCTGTGCCCTGGCCTTCCTGTCATCCATGAGTGTGCCACAGTGGTCCTGCCCTAGGAGCTGAGGAAGAATGGAGTATGGCAGCAGGCAGGACTCTGTCCGTTCTGCTCCTCATCCTCAGATGGTGACCATAGGTTGCTGCTGGACCGGGAAACATGGCATGGAGACATGAAGTGTCCCTTGGTAAGAGCAGCTGTTGGGAAGGTGCATACTCTCTTTGACTGGGCACAGAGCTGAGTCAGGGGAAGGGACAGCTGGGGAGGTGGTCAGGGAAGGGGTTCTGAGGTTGCAGCAGGAAGGTGACATGTATCCACCCATAGGGAGGGGAACATGGGCAGGAGGTGGAGCCTGGAGCTTGGATCTGGTGCTCTGAGTGACACAAAAGGAGCAGAGGCCTGAGTAAGAGGAGAGTTCCTAGATGTGAGGTGGGGCAGGCTTGCTGCCTCCAAAGCCCTCTGCGTCCCACATCTCAGTGCTGGAAGGTTGGATCCAGGGCATTATATTGTTGTCGTCATGAACAAGACCACCACTGCAAACAATGTCACTATTGTCATCCTCACCAGTGTCACCACCATTACCACTGTCACAATTATCAATATCTTCACTGCCATCATCACCATCACCATTATCTTTCTCACCGTGGTCCCTGGCTTCACCAGTATTACCGTTGCCACCATCACTGCCATCACAGTCATCCTCAGGGTCACCGTGATGACCAGTCACCAGTCCTTGTCCTGCCCTGCATTGCTTCACGATGCTTCACACCTCCACATGCTTTCCCAAGGAAGACCTTAACCAAGGCTGTGAAGCGGGAAGGCTTGCTCCAGCTATCTGCATCCACTGAAGAGGAAAGCAGTTCAGTGATGGTAAGATAAACCCCAGATTAAAGGGCATGTGTGCAGACAGCCTGTCCCCCAAAGCGAGTTCTTACCTGCTGGCTCGGAGCTGTCCCTCCTGCATCTCACTGCAGTGAGGTCACCAGTGCCCTCCTTATCCCCCTCTTCCTCCATCTGCTTAGTATCATCGCAGATGGCAAGGAAGAGTCCAGTTTGATGAAATGAGAAAAGCTTCAGCCACATGAGGATAAGACTGGATGTGAGCTTGTGGACAAGTCCCCTCCCTCGTGGGGCTCCCGTGTCCTCATTTCTACAGGGTAGGCTTTGGGCCTGATGGGGTCTAAAGGCCCTCAGTCCTCTGGTGGTCTGTGATGGTGCCACCGAAAAGAGCCATAGAACTGGAGAAGGGGACAGAAAGACACAGACATAGACACATAGAGACCAAGGCAGAGACCCAGAGAGACCTGGAAAGACCCAGACGAAAGACTCATTAAGATCCAGGAAGATACAGAGAGAAATAAAGACAGGGCTGGCGACAGAGAGCCACACAGTGACAGAGTACGTACAAGAGAAGAGATTTAAGAGGCAAAAGGGCCAGAGAGGAAAAAGAAGTCCTTGAGCAGAGGCAGGGGGCTGTCGCACTGCATGGTGGCCCCTGTGCAGGGCCTCAGCCTGGGTTCCAGAGGGAGAGAGGACCAGCTGAGAACAACTGAGCAACCAGGTGACCAACCTCCCAGTGTCTCTGAAGGGGTCTGGCCGCAGCAGTGGCTTCTGTGTGCTCCTATGTGTTTGCATTGCAGCCTTCTGCTTAGACCCCAGGTGGGACATGAAGACCCCTCCCAGGAGTCCCGTCTGGCATTCATGGCACTGTGGTTGCTGATTTGGCTGCCTCTGTCCTCATGCAGAAAATCCAGAAAAATGAGATGTGGAGGAAGTGGGGTTGCAGGTTTCAGCTGCCTTCACAAGGCAGATTTAGAGAGGGCTGAGGGTTCCCTTGTTTAGCATCAGTCCAGAGATTCTACAGCATTAAAGCAGAGACTGGGGCCCTGTCCAGCTCAGGCACTCAGCAATGACCTTGAGCAAGACTTTTGCTCGCTGTCTCCAGTGAGAGGCAAAGATGGGTGAGCTCTGCCCTCTCTGTCTTCAAAATGGACTTTCTTCAGAGACTAGCTGCTATTAGTGCAGGCTGTACCCTATTAGTGACTTTGTGGCTGCCCCTCTCTGCATATTCTGGCAGGCTCTAGGCTACTAAACTCTCACGGATCTTCCCATCATCTGTTTGCTTCACAAATTTATCTGTATGACTGCCCTCTTCAGGGCCATCTGTGGCTTCCCATTGCCCTCGGAAGAAAGTTTATCTGCTTCCTGCAAGGCCTCACGGACCTGCTGCAGCACGAGGCATGAGGGTAGCCAGGCTTCTCAAACTCCCTCTGGTCATCAGTCCCATCTGTGCCAACCCCTCTTCCAAAGGGGCAGTCACAGACCTCTGTGGGTTCCAGCTGGCCTCACTGGGGTGCACTTGGCTAAATAACGGCAGGCCAATGCTCTGGAAGGACTAGGGTTCGTGGAAGAGTCCAAAAATTTGAAGAACAGTTCGGGCTTTAGGGTGTGACGCTGGCACAAGCTCAGAGACAGCAGAAGTGCCCAAGAGACTGCTGTGGCTGGGAAGCTTGGTACAATCTGGCTTTGCTAGAGGAGTCTCAAGAGATGCTTCTATCCCTGAGGAAACAGCCTGCCAGTGATGCCCCTGTTAGCAGAGGGAGACTGTTTAGGAATCCAGCCTAGTGACACTGAAACCCTCACCTCCTGCTTATTTACACATCCAGTTTCACCCTCTCTCCCTTTCCCTCCAGGATTGCATTCAAGGCTTCATCTCCAGAGACTTGTGTTACCTGCGTGCGTAGTATCAGCAGCTGCTTGGTCCTTCACGTTCCCTTTGTGGCAATGCCACCTCCCACTATTCCCAGGACTCTCCTCCTTCAGGTTACATCCTTGGGACCAGCCCTTCCTCATCTGCAGGGTCCTTTGCTCCCTCCTCTGTCACTGACTGCCTTGCAGTGTGTGAGCCAGCCTTTCTAACCAATCTTTGATGTGGAGACACTGCTTCTGCCTCCACCACAGATGGAAGGGAAGGAGAAAGAGGAGGAAGAGAAAAAGAGACCGGGGATCTTCGTCCTCATTTTTATCTTCTCTCACAGGTGCACTTGGTGCAGAGTGTCCTCCTGAAGCTAAAGGACAAATAGCTGCATGGATCTAAAGTTTCAGGGGGTATGACAGAGCCCTGGGCATAAACATGAGGCAAACTCTCTGTCGCCTGATTCCAACTCTACAACAAATGTACCCCTCTGAGGAAACTAAGAAGTATATTTGATAACATCTTGCAACATATGAGAAATCAGCTGGGTACTAAGTTGGGCGCCAGCCTGGCACAACAGAATTTGCAAAATAATGGAGTGTGACACTGCACTTTAATCAGTGAACTCTGCCCCTTACCATGGCTGAAACTTCCCTGTGTGTACTCACCTTCCTTTTTCTCTTTCCTTTCTCTTTTGTCAGCTTGGTAGATGTCCCTGGCCAGTGTCTCTGTTTGGGCACCACTTATAGGAACCACCCTACAAGTTTTGTACCTGACCAGAAGAAGAGTGAGGATGAAAAGCAGGGGGAGGGGGCGGGAGAGACAGAGAGAGAAAGAGAGAAAGAGAGAGAGAGAGAAAGAGAGAGAGAGAGAGAGAGAGAGAGAGAGAGAGA